>NC_047507.1:43407371-43573654 GCF_902827115.2 Pseudochaenichthys georgianus | reverse complement strand
TATGCTGACATTTCCAGTATAGTATGTTGGTGATGAGCAGACTTTAACAGCACGTTGTCTGAGTTGCTCAGCTTACAGGAGCAAAGTGTTATTGTAATAGTAGTATTTTTGCAACATTAGCTGTAGATGGACACACACACACGGGCATGGTGGAGAAAACAAATGTATGCTATTTTAGACGGCTCCACTCCTGTAGAGCCACACGACAAGTAGTATCTGAGCTTTGTCGGCATGTTACTCTTTAGTTCAGTTTCATTCATTTAGTTGCATGTGTAGCTAAACATATTTCTGTTTCCTTAGAGTTTTCTTTGGAATGAATCCTGACCGAGGGTCCAAGGCTGAGATGAAGGGGAAGAAACGGCACCACATTCCTCCAAAACTGTCGAAGCTCGTGACTGAGCTGAAGGAATTTGACTGGCACATGTGAGCATTCCTCAAAGCTCAAAACAGAACTTTTTGGACTGGACTTTTGGACTGAACATACCAACACACAAAAAAAACAGTTTACTTTTTATTTTTTTTGTCGTCACTGCATGGCTCCTCCTTCCTCACTGACAGGTGAGCCAGTAGGGTGCAACAGCAGTGGCAAACAGTGGGAGGAATTTATTACATTACATTACATTGCATTTAGCTGACGCTTTTATCCAAAGCGACTTACAATAAGTACATTCGACCAGGAAGACACAACCTTGAAGAAAACAGAATCATATAAGTACATCAGGTTTCATAGAGCCAAACATTTCAAGTGCTACTCAACTGGCTATAGATAAGCCAGTCCTTTATTAGTATATAAGTGCTTTATAACTACTAATTTGATCTTGAGGC
Organism: Pseudochaenichthys georgianus; assembly: GCF_902827115.2. NCBI lineage: Eukaryota > Metazoa > Chordata > Actinopteri > Perciformes > Channichthyidae > Pseudochaenichthys > Pseudochaenichthys georgianus. The sequence continues at coordinate 43,572,829 of NC_047507.1, read as the reverse complement.
GCACATGTACCCACAGCCCGACCTCTAACATCATGGTGTTAAGAAAAAGGTTATTGTTGCTGTTATTTTACATACTTGAATGTATGATCATGTTAGGGTTTTACAATTGTATGGAAATGTATTAAAAAAAAAAACATTTGTATGGCACTCAGGTAGCGAGGGGTACAATTATTGCCCACCACCACAGATTCTTTGGGTTCAAATCCCCCATGTTCGGGGGGAGGGAAGTTGGGAGGGGGATATTTGTCATTGCATGTTCTCCTACAGGTTGGGGCAGCGGGGAATGTTGAGTTTTATGGAAAGAAATAAATAAATTTTGTTCAATTTCACGATTAAAAAAAAAAATAAATAAATATTAGGATTGACGGAAGTGTCTGTAAATAGTACATACTAAGGACTGTTAAAATACAGAATTATCCGTATTAGGATTAACAGAATTGTAAGTAAATATTACGGACAAAGTCTTGTTAATCTACAGAAATATCCGTTATAAGGTTGACGGAAGTGTCCGTATATGGTACAGAAAAAGTCTTGTAAATCTACAGAAATATCCGTTAAAGGGTTGACGGAAGTGTCCGTGGAATAACGGACAATGTCCTGGCAGCAAATTACCAGCACTTTGTCCGTTTTTTACGTTTTTTTTTTTACAGTGCAGTCAGTCAAGCTCCTGAAGTTCAGACGACACCACACTCATCTGACTCATCTCTGGTGGGGACGAGTCTGCCGGTGGGAGATGGACCATCTGATAACCTGGTGCAGGGACAACCACCTGGAGCTCAACACTCTCAAGGCAGTGGAGATGGTCGTGGACTTCAGGAAGAACGCAGCCCCACCCCCCCATCACTCTGTGTGACTCCCCAGTAACTGCTGTGGAGTCTTTCCGCTTCCTGGGCACCATCATCGCCCAGGACCTCAAATGGGAGCAGAACATCTGCTCCCTCATCAAAAAAGCCCAGCAGAGGATGTTCTTCCTGAGGCAGCTGAAGAGATTCAACCTGCCAAAGACGATGATGGTGAACTTCTACACCTGCATCATGGAGTCCATCCTCACCTCCTCCATCACCATCTGGTACGCCGCAGCCACAGCCAAGGATAAGAGCAGGCTGCAGCGTGTCATCCACTCTGCAGAGAATCTGCCATCCCTCCACGACCTACATGCCTCCAGGACCCTGAGGCGGGCAGGGAAGATAGTGGCCGACCCCTCCCACCCTGGACACAAACTGTTCACCCCCCTCCCCTTGGGCAGGACGCTGCGCTCCATCAGGACCAAAACCTCTCGCCACCTGAACAGTTTCTTCCCCTCCGCTACCGGCCTCATCAACAAGGCCGGCCCCCCCACTGACACTGACCTCAGCCATAACGCAGACTCTATGCATTACAATAATGCACAATGTTTAAATATTGCTTACTGCACATATTTTATATTCTATAATTTATTGTATTCTATTTCAATGTAAATTACTGCTTTATTTTATTGCAATCTTACTATATTTGTAAAACAGTGTTCTTAATATAGTTTGCTTTCTGTGTACTTTTTTCAAATTTTTGTTTAAAATGTGTATGTATGCACCATGACATCAAGTCAAATTCCTCGTACGTGTGAACCTACCTGGCAATAAACCCGTTTCTGATTCTTTCTGATTCTGAAGATACCTCAGAGGCACTATAGAGAAAGAGTTGTGTTTCAGAAGAAACGATAGTGAGAAGCTAGGCCTACTAGCCCACAGTGATGTCGACAGGCGCAGTACCACAGGATACTGTGAAGCCTCAGTAAGAACAGCTCTTTAGTCTCATGGAAGAGTAAGAATCAGCCTACAGTAGCATGTTCCACCTGTGAGGCTGAATACATTGCTCTGGACTCTATACAAGAGTGTATATATCTAGACCAGTTACTGGAGGGTATCGATGATTACAAATATACACACTAGTGTATGAGGACAACCAGGGAACAATCGCCCTAGCCAAAAACCCTGTAAGCAGACAGCGGTGTAAGCACGTGGACATAAAGTACCACTTCATAAGATCAACTGTAAAGGACAGGAAAGTAACTCTGGTGTACTGCCCTACTGAAGAGATGGTGGCAGATATAATGACAACACCTGTAACTAAAGCCTCTTACACACCAAACTGACACCAAAGAACACCAAAGAACACTTTTTCATTGTCCGTCATTTTGACAGACAGGATCGTAACATTTCCGTCATAATCCATTATTACCCGTCATTTTATTTTTCATGTCGGCGGGGCTTCTTTTTCTTTTTTTCACAACACTGTGTCTCAGGGCTTCTTAATATTAAAAAAACTATTAATGTGTCATACCCTCCTAACGGGAAGAAACTCAGCTAACTGATGATACGAACCATTTTTACCGAAACAAAACGCAACGTCTAAATGAGCCCTGAGTGAAAACATGCTAACGCACTTAGCACAAAACTCTAGGTATAAATCGATCGGCATACTTATCGGATCTGAACAAGCTTAGCTAACATGCTGAGATTCCACAGATTATAGAAATATAAGTATCATCACTGAGCGATCAGAACTCGCGACAAGGGAAGCAAATACAGACATCACACGACGTAGCTTTAGGTAACAAAACACGGAGATATGCTCACCTTTAGCTGTTATTCTGATCAAAAGTTGGCATTAAAACGAGAAAAACGCGCCTGAAAGTTAATCTATAGGTTAATCCAATGTGTCTGTCACTTTAAAAAAATTATTGATAATCCATCATTCCATTTTTATGTAAAAATCAGAGAATTAATATTAGCTGCTAATGGTATCGCAGCTTTCGGTTTTGGCTACGCGTCACTCTCACTCCTTATTTGGTAACGTGAAGGCTCGAGTGATCTGTGATCTTGAATAGCGGTGAACGCTACAATATGAACAGGCTCGTGCTTGGCCCACTGGTATTGTTTGTTTATTTATTTTGAAAAGTAACTATCAATGCTGTGCTGTCATACAGCAACTGCTAAACTACTGCAGCAAAAACATCCTGGAGGTAATCAACGAGGTCAAATACAAGACTAAACAATCTACTTAATATACACACACTCGCCACCAACTGGACAGGGGTGTGAATTACTAAATAATAGTTACAGTAGAGTACAGTAGATCGCCCTCAGTCGACCTGGCCACTAAGGATGTAATATAATGTGGGCCACTGGTGGACATTTTGGCGCTGTTCTGAGTTGTGTTCTAATCTGTCAAAATGACAGACTGCTTTCAGATTTTTCTGTCATTCTTGGAAACATTTCGTCATAGACGGAAAATATTCGGTTAACGCGACCTCTGATCCCGAGGGAATGTCGCCTCACGTCGCCTCAGGTCGCCTCACGTCGCCTCAGGTCACCTCACGTCGCCTCAGGTCGCCTCACGTCGCCTCACGTCGCCTCACGTCGCCTAACGTGTCTTGCGTCTTGGCCATGTTTTGCACTGGAACACACCGCAAAGACTTAAGCCGACGGCCAAGTTGCACGTACGAACTGCACATGCGTGAGTGGCTATAACTCTCCTTACCAGCATTAAGATGTGATTAATCTGATACAAAAATGTAATCGTTTGCTATCAAACGATTACAATTTTTAATCAGATTAATCACAGCTTAAAAATTAATTAATCATGATTAATCACCAATGTCCAAAATATGACATTTATTTATGTATATTGTTGTGGGAATGGAAAGACAAATGAAAGCAGGCGGATATATCCATTTAACATACAGTATCTATGTTTACTATAACATTGTTCTGCGTGTCAAAATGAAAGATAGCCCACACAACTATCAATCATCAAACCGTGGGGTCTTAATTCATTACGTGTTGATTTCTATCAACGGGGGAGTACTTCAGGAAAGTCGACAGAGGGGGGGGGCTAGTGGAGTACTTCATGACCACAGAGTGTGAACGTTGTGATCAGCTGTTTTAGCGAAGTTCTCCAGTGAAGGGGGGGAGTCTCCCTCCGCAGCCGGTTGGCGTAGTTTTGGCACAAGTCCGTTGTACAGACCGACGTTAACAGCTCCCTGTCTGTGCACTCCGTGTGCACAGAGGAGTGCACCGACTCTGTCGTCCGGTGATCTAACCACCTTCTGGAAAAGCTTCACAAGTACGTCGGTACGCAAATGCGCTTTGTGACGGTACGCATTCCAGATTACGCACATAATCTGTGTACCAGTTATGTGCACCCCTGTACTACAGCAAAAGTATTTTCCGTCGGGACTTCCTGCAACAACACCACGCCGTTATCAAAGATGTTCTATTGAGAAGATGATCACTACGTGACAAAGGTTTTCAAAACCGTGGCTACTGAAATCAATCTTACTAACTGCTGTCTGTGCAATTTACTCCGCGCGAGTTGGCAAACTTTATTTTGCTTACTTTAACATCATTTTTCATGGTGGGGCTAAGCCATTTATTGGTATGGGTGTAGCCTACCCCAGCCATACCCTGGCGCTGCCACTGGTGGCACGTATGGGGCGGGCCATTCTGCACATGCGTTAAATGCGTTAAATATTTTAATGCAATTAATTCAAAAAATTAATTACCGCCGTTAACGCGATAATTTTGACAGCACTAATATATATATATAAATACGCCATTTTCTTGGAGGTGCAAATATCCTGGAGGTGCACATATAAACAGCTAGCTAACGTAGCCAGCCAGAGCGCACTAGGTTTTTTTTCTGAATTAACGACCGAAGAAATCGCTGCATGTCTTCGGATTACATCTCTGGACTTGAGGGGTGTGCTCTAGGTCGTTACCAGCGTAAACTAGAGCTGTGTGGGTTGTCCGATTGCCCTTACAGATTGCCTGCAGATGTATGGAAAAACGACCCTCGAAAGTGGCCTTCGTCGATTTTGGCTGCATCTACGTCTAATTTCTGGAAACACCAGGTGAATACCCCACTTGTCATAATAATATTATCATGCCATTGCATATATGTGGTATTTTAGAGTTGACTAGATATTGATTAAGGCAATTGTTAGAAATTAAAATCAATGTTTTATGGCATAATGTACTTTAAACATACCGTCAGTTTAAATGCAATTTTATTCTGGAAAAACCCGGAAGTTCTCAATACCAAGCTTTTATTCTGAAAATCCGTCATGACGACATCCGGGACTACTGCCCATTAGTATCATTAAAATGGCTATTGACGCCGTTAACATGTATTACATATAAAGTTATGAAAGAGATAAGGAGGAGAAAAGGCATGTGGAAGTAAGCAATGAATGTAAAATGTCGAAATCCTCTGTTTAACGCCATATCGGACACAGGAGAACGAGGGGGGAAGTCCCCTGCGTCACTACAGCTCCCAGAGAGGAGGAGCGAACAGCGAGCAAGCGGGAAAGACGAATGCTTGTAAGCTCTCTTCTGCACGGCCACCAAAGGGAGAGGGAGATGCAGCCTTACTCTCCTGTTCGGACAATATTCTGTTTGTGACATTATCACGCTTTTTATTAATTAAAGTACCAATTTGAACCTTCTCAGAGACTCCATTTAGTCTCCTTTTTAAACTTCTGTCCTGGACGCTAGAATAATCACACACAGATAACACAATACACTATGATATTCAGTACAGGAAGCTTAGCAACACCTAGACGGTGTACGGCTAAACCCTCGGCCTGCTTGCACCCATAGCTTGCACCTCGCGTAAAATGGCGGATACCGGAAGTACGGTGTCGCCCTCGGCCCAATACCCGTATGTGTGTGTGAAAGAATAAATAACAAAGAAGACCTTTGACCGGCACTTTTATAATTTTGTCCGGAAGATTTAAACTTTAATACACGTTGACTGGCGAAAAACTCTGCCCTCGGCCCCCACCGCGGAGAATAAACAGAAGGGCAACCATGACAACCATGCTTCTTCGCTGCTTTTGTGGAGGAAGTTACATCGCCACGTACAGGCTCCTGCATATGTACTGCAGCTTCTCCAGCGGTTGGAGCTAAACGGAGCGGTCTCGTGTGGACAGACACTATCCGGTGAATATTGCGTGTGGACGGAAGCTTTTTTGCGATTGCGTTTGCGTTAATCCTATGCGTTTAGCCGTTTTCGTCCTCGTGTGGCCGGTGCCTAAGTAAGGACGCAGGCTTGCGTCCAGCCTGTCCTCCTACAAAAAACGACCATATAGGTCGATTGTTCAGCAGCTAAATACGACCCAGAGACACGTTTTAAAGTGTAGCGCCTCTAGTGGTCGTGTAAGAAACAACATGCTCCTGTCGATTGCAAACGCTCCGGAGGGTCGTTTATTCACAAATAACCCTCTCTGGAAAATCCTAAATTGTGGAATAGTTTGGCCATTAAAATGCTTTTTTATTAGATTTCTAGCGAGAAGTGTATATTGTCCTTTAATAATCCACGTCCAGTGGATGTGTAGGATCTATAGTTTGATAGATATACGAAGATGATTTGAGGTCTCGCCAGGAGAACGTGTACTGTATATGGGGCAACTTCCATGTAAAGTTAGCGTGGGTGAAAACAGTATTTCCGGTCTCGAAGTTTTCATAATAAAACCGGAAGTATTCCCCACACTGTCAAATGATTACGCAGTGATATCTCCATTACTCATCCACTAAAAAACATCAGTTTATCCTTGTTAATTACACAATATTGATTGGTTTAAATTGTGTACAATGCTTTTGTGTTTTTAACCTTCGATTCGGAGAAACAAATTGTTTTTTCGGAGTTTAGACACGACAGAGTTTCCGAAGACACTACACTACCCAGAATCCCCAGCTATCGTTTGGGACTACAACATCCGCCTTGCCCTCCCCCCCAGAATTACACTTGCTGCCTATTGTGTGTTTCGCAACATGTTCTATGGCACGTCTCTACTGGGAAATGTAGTTTTAAAAGACGTTTTCGTATTTCCCACAATTAGAAGTTGCCAGTATTAAACTGTATACATCCCTGGAGGTTTAGGGGACACGAAACACATTGGTGTTATCAAATTTAAAACATATAATTAATACATGGGTGAAAATTGCTTGTGTCCATAATGGGCAGCATTAATACCACATGACAGCTGGACTTATGTCTGTGACCCCTCCTGTTGTTAATTGATAAGCCTGAAACATGCACTTGTCAAGGTTCAGATGCACATTTAGCAAATATGGCAGTAGCCATCGATCATCTTAAGATAAGATACTTTATTGATCCCAAGTTGGGAAATGTTTTTGTTACAGCAGCATGTACTACTTTGTTCTACCCCACTACAATTCAGAGGTTAACCTGGTATTTTTACTCTACTACATTTATTTTTGTTACTTTGCAGATTCTGATTAATGATGTGAAATATAAACAACCCTTAAATCAGACTTTAGTTACACCTGAGTAAAATTCAGCCTTATCAGTTTGTCTGTTTTGCACATCCTCCTGTTAATATCTTTGGACGTCCTGCACTAAACTGTTTTATTGTAGAGATCACTACAGTATCTTCTAGATATTTTCCATTCTATATTTCTATCATTGACCCCTATTTTGTATGTAGGCTACTCTTAATATTTAAATGTTTTCATCAATAACTAAATAAATATAACTTATTCAACAACTACATTCAATAACGTGCTTTAACCACTAGGAGGTGCGGTTTAGACCAGTGGTCTAGTTAATAAAACATAATAATATCGTACATAATATGACTATTCACTTTATTGTGAGTTTAAAACAGAACGGTAAAGGAAAATACAGTTTCAGTCTCTCGATGTGAAACTTATGCATTGTACCATGAACCTGTATAGACCTGTAACAGTCAACTGCATGAGGAGTTGGAAAGGTAGTTCAGAAAATCAGTAATATCTTTAAAAACTACAAAAAAGTCCCTTTCTCTCAGCTGTGCACCGTTATGGTGTAAATACAGACTATTTACTAATTGGATCAAATATAAAAGTCAGCCGAATTAGTGTTGATACTGCAAGGAGACGTATTGTGTGAAAAGAAATGGAAGATGTTGTTTAATTGTTGATATATTTATGGTCCATGTCACGTATTCAGTTTTGGCGGCATCTCTTCCAGTTTGTCAAAAGGTCTTCTGATCAGGGCTCTATAAATACATATCTAGGGCAGATATGTAATATTTAATGCAGCCGAACCGTGTATTACAATGCCATTATGTGATGACTTTCAAAGAGAAAAGCAAGAACACTCGGAATAAAGTATTATTATTATTATTTTTAATGTTTTCCGATTTCATATCACATAAACACCATATCCCGACGTGCATTGCGGCGTGATTTTTGATTTTATCAAAACCTCTGAAAAAAAAAATGTGTCTCTCAGAATCGAAAGAGAAAAACCTATGGGAAAAACACAAAAGCATTGTACACAATTTAAACCAATTAATGTCGTATAATGAACTAGGATAAACTGATGTTTTTTTAATGGATGAGTAGTGTAGATATCACTGTTAAATCATTTGATCATTGGTTTTATTATGAAAACGGCGAGACCGGAAATACTGTTTTCAACCCGTAACTTTACATGGAAGCTTGCCATACACGTTCTCCTGACGAAATCTCAAATCATCTTCGTAATATCTATCAAACTATAGATCCTACATATCGACTGGACGTGGATTCTAAAAGTACAATATATACTTCTCGCTAGAAATCTAATCATAAAGCGTTTTAATGGCCAAACTATCCTACAATTTAGGATTTTACAGAGAGGGTTATTTGTGAATAAACAACCCTCTGTAACGTTTGCATTCAACGGGAGCACTCGAGGCCGACAATTTTAAAACGTAATTATAGGTCGTATTAAGCGCTTGAACAAACGACATATTTGGTCGTAATAAGGGCTTAAAACAATCGACCCATTTGGTCGTATGAGTTGGAGGACTTGTTGCATGCGTCATATGTTAATGAGGGAGTGTTCACCTGATGCAGATGTCCAGACTGTGTGTGTGTTCTAAGTTAGCTCGGCTGAGCGAAAGGATGTACCAGTGGTGCTGAGGAAAATACCATGTCCAAGGGCTAAACAGTTCATCGTCTCCGTCCCAACTATTTCTCTCCGAGTGCAACGTATGAGGAAGCTGCCATCCTTAACGTCAACAGTAATATTATCTGACTGTCTGACTTTTTAAATGTGGTGTATTGTTATGCACCGATTCATGATGGAAATGTCTATATTTATGTAGAGGAAAACAAAAATCATATTCATATCATATGGAATATAATTCACTAGGCCTCTTCTTGCTTTCATGTATTTATTCTTCTGCAGAATAATTGTTCTCATTAAATATTGTGTGCTGAGTCATTATTTACTCCTCCCACCTCTTGTGGGTCTTTGTCCTAGCATTTAGTCATTTTAATCAAGTCAAGCCCTGGAATGTAATAGCTCGTATGAGTTTCTCCAAGATTTGTGATTAGTATGAAGTAGGAATATTTAAAGACACATTTAATTATTTTTTCCTTCTTATTCCTTTCCATCGTTATAGGGTTGAATTATTATTTCAGCCCTGAAAATTGCCTTGCAATATTTATATTGGTGTATATGAGTGCATTTCTGTACTTATATACTGAACATTATGGTGCTTAAAGTCACTTGAAAATAAGTGTTCACAATGTTTATATGCATATATATTATTATTATTTATTTGCCAAGTACATATATATATATATATATATAGTATTTTCCTTTTCAAAAAAGATAGTAAACTGCTATTGACATGTACAGAAAATGACCCTATATCTAGTTTTCTTATGCATTTTTTTTTTCTTGCCCGAACTTTTATTTATTTTTTCACCAATTTTCTTTATTTCTTTGCACTCTTTAATTTCTATACGTTTTTTGATGCAATAATGCCAATGTTGTATAAGGATGATTCACGGGAGGGCTACTTCCCATAAGCTATGCTTCAGCCCTCTCGCTTCTGCTAATTTTGTTTATCTTTGTGTGTATGAATTATACATTTTTGGATGAATTAGTAGAATAAAAAATAAAAAAAATCAAGTTTTCATTGAATATGGGCCAATTACTTTGTCCTTGTTGAAAAACTAGAATTTGACCTGGTTAATCCAATGTTCAGAGCAATGAGTGTGAACCAACAGTTGCTGGCTGCAGAGTTCTACGAGTGGCACCTTAACATTACACGTTCCCATGATTCATTGTTCATATAAAAATAAAGAAATCACTTTTTGATTAAAGCGGCCATAGCGGATCTTGTAACAACAGTGTTACATAACATGTGAAAGATCTCCTCATGTGATCAAAGGTCTACATCAAGAGGATAGAATGATGCTCACACACACTTCTCTCTGTACCCAAAAAGTACTGAGGATCACGATTGGCCTTATAAAAGCCAAGAGTCTTTTGGGTGTTTTGGGTTATTTTGGTAAAAATGATTGAACTAATCTTCTCTCTCACTGAGAACTGTTGTGTGTGTCTCACAAATGAGACTGGTCGCTCTATTTGTTCTTCAAAGCGTGTCATCGCATGTTGATGTGCAGCTCGGTGACAGCACACACTGATCCCCTGCAGTAAATCACCACTCTGTCCTGCAGTTTGGGATGGCATGTGAATGACAGCTAAATAAGATATTGTCTTCAAAGCCAATAAATAATTCAGTCCCTCAGCAGGAGGGAACCAAACCCACACACACTCCTCACATGCCAAGGAAAACTCCAAAGCTTTCCTGCAGGATGTTTAGAAACAGATCATTCAAGTTATCTCCCAGAGTGACAGATGTGTTCATCTTTCATCTCAAGCAGCAGGATCACTGCCGTCTGGCCCACATGTTGGCCTTCAAACTGTAAATAATGTTAGTTTCCCAGCTGAGACATCTCTGTGATACATCTCCACTCTACACTGCCAAACCGCTGAATAGACAGTTTATAGATGGATTTGTATTGCTCCCGTGGGAATGATTAGCTCTTGTAGGGATTTGGAGGACAACATTGTGGAATCAATCATCACGGTGTTGTTTCACAGGTGGAAGAGGAATGCTGTCGGTGAGTCACCCTTATAACATAGCTGTGTTGCGTGTCTTGTTGGGTATAATTGTCGAGCATTTGGGATGATCAGCAGGTTCCCATCCTTTGACTCATTCACTCATCATTCAGCTGGTCCCAGGTCTGAGAGCGGCGGCACGCAACCAGTCTGAGAGAGAAGCAGACACACACACAATCTACCTGCTGTGTGATTGCACTTCCTGTCCCTCGCTGCCCGAGGACATCCATGTCTACTCATGCACATCAACATTTCTCTCTGGGGACAGCAGCCGGCTTGTTTTCACTTTGTGACTAAGCATGTCTCAGTCAGAGAAAAAAGCTCCACGGAAAACTAAAGGTCACAGTGAAGGCAAGGTGAACTCTAACACAAAATAAACAAAATACAGTTCACCCATAATCATAAATATATCAAATACTTGTATTATAGACAAGATATGACAATGATAAAATGACGACATGCTGCAACAAAAACCTAACATTATGAAAACATAATTTCACATTAACTGGATGTTTCCCAATGTCGAGGACGCTTCCTTGGTACGACATGTCTTCCGAGTCAGGTCCTTCAGAAGCGAGGCAAGAATCCTTCCTAGCCTCGGAAAGAAGAATGGTGGAACAGGCTAACAGCATGGATGTATAATAGGAACTGGATACAGCGTGGAAGGCGGGGCCTCATTCATTCCTATGAGAGCTGCTCATAGAGAACCGCAGTGACGCGTCCTAAAACCCGGATGTAAACTCCTTCCGGTTCGTTCGTCAAAAACGCAATGCAATTTCTCCATAGGATTTTGGAAAATAGCTCGAAATAAGGTCTGTGGTTGAAACACATTTAAGAGACGGATCACGTTTTGTTCAGCCGGATCATCTCCACATGTCTACCCTACTTTTATCATTTTCGAAGCATAAATCTAGTCGCAAGAAGCAAAATGCTAACGTTATGCTATAAAGGAACTACAGCAGGGTCGCTGCTTCAACGTCACGCCAACTTAAGATCCATATTCAAACATACAGATTGTAAAGGGTACAAGTTGAAGCGTTTGTTTGAACACTTTGCAGGAGGCAGGGACTTGCTTTCAAGCAGAACAGGGCAAACAAACTTAGAGGAGTGTTTTACGTGTTCGGCGTAATGACGTAAAACGGCCTCGACAGCTTCTGTAGTCCTATTCAGCCACTTGGTAACAACCATCGTTTTTCAGACACGTCAATTCTTCAAAAATCACCAGCGGGGTCACTGCTGATGGATTTAATGTCGTAGAACAAAACGTGATCTTTCTCTTCAATTTGTGTCAAACACAGACCTTATTTGGAGCTATTTTCCAAAACCCTATGGAGAAAATGCATTGCTTTTTATCGAAGGAACCGGACATGGTAAAAATGCTAACTTACTTCCGGGTTTTAGGACTGCGGTTCTCTATTGGCGCATGGATGATAAAATGGCCCAACTTTTGAGAGAGTTGTTATGCTGGATTCGTTATTCTCGCGTCCAGGTAAGAAGCTTAAAAAGGAGACTAAATGGAGTCTCTGAGAAGGTTCAAAATTGGTACTTTAATTAATAAAAAGCGCGGTAATGTTACAAGCAGGATATTGTTCAGTCAGAAGAGAAAGGCTGCAGCCTTCCTCTCCCTGTGATGGCCGTGCAGCCGACCCCAAGCATTCGTCCTTCCCGCTTGCTGGCTGTTCGCTCCTCCTCTCTGGGAGCTGTAGTGACGCAGGGGACTTCCCCCCTCGTTCGCCTGTGTCCGATATCGCGTTAAACAGAGGATTTCGACATTTTACATTCATCGCTTACTTCCACATGCCGTTTCTCCTCCTTATCTCTTTCATAACATTATATGTAATACATGTTAACGGCGTCAATAGCCACTTTAATGATACTAATGGGCGGTAGTCCCGGATGTCGTCATGACGGATTTTCAGAATAAAAGCTTGGTATTGAGAACTTCCGGGTTTTTCCAGAATAAAATAGCATTTAAACTGACGGTATGTTTAAGGTACATTATGCCATAAAACATTGATTTTAATTTCTAACAGTCCCTCCTTACACACCTAAAAGGTGTGTATAATACTGAAATCAATGAGTTCTTCATCTGAACTCTGCATAGTACATAACTCATATTAAAAACATACAATCAAAATGGAATGGTTCAATAGCCTCAACTTTACAAAAAATACTTTGACTGTGCTTAAACATAAAAGTGTTCCCTTGTGCATAACTTCTCGTGTTAACATTCAATATCATTCTTCAAAATGGCAGCAATGGCTTGGTATTAGAACATTTCTTCCTCCCTCCTTTCACAGAAACCTTTCCCACACCACGCTCAGTGTTAAGGCACTTGTTTTTACAAAGTGAAAAGAAACAAACCATTTTAAAATAGCAATGATTTATAAAACATGAGATCTATCATATTAGAATAGTTAAAAAATAATAAAGAATAAATAAACTATCTTGGAATAAATAGATTCACTCCATTTTAGCATTTTAGTTTGCTCACTTCTTCACATGATTTCATAATTTAAAGTATCACATCAGCTGGACATTCATTGAACAATCTCATCAATATCTGTATATGGGTCGTCTTGTTCTGCTAGCATTTGTAACCGTCTCCTCATGAGAAATTTACCCTCCCTCCTTTCATACCATTTAAGGTATGAAAGTAATATGTTCTCTAGAATAGGCCGTCGTGATCAATCGGTACGTTAGGACATGGAAATGCAACATCTAGGCCTTTCCTAGGCCCCCCTATGTTATCCTTGTGCACTGTGGAGCCTAAACTCCCCCTGGGACTGGTCTCTTAGCCCTACTGGCTTTGGGGGTTTTGCCATGTTGATTAACTGCATAAAAAACATCACTTGGCTGTGCTAGTGCACAGGTCCCAGTCCAATCCTGTGGCAAGACTGAGTACAAGGTTTTAGTTCCATGATACCACCAAACACCTACTCTGGGGTACGGCATTCTAGACAGTCATTTCTGGGAGAAGATTTTGGTCAGTTACAACAGTTGTAGAGTTTCATCACTTGAAAGTTCCCACTTCAGTAGCTTTGGGTGGTCTGTTCTAATGATGTGATAAAGTCCCTGAAATGGTGTGAAAACCAGTGGAATATCACCAACGCATTATACTAATTTATCTTCAATTCTGGTCTACTTGAAGAACCATGCTAACCCCTTTAACAGTGTGTGGAACCTTGGGTGCCCGAGCATGAGATAATTACTCCCTCCTTTAACAAGGACTTTAAAAACAGAAGTGGTTTCATGGCTTGTAGTTCAATTCAGGTATGTTCACTCATGGCAGATATGTTTCTCCTTTTAAATAACGTCTCTAAATGTCAGGTCAACACTGATTAATGGATGAGCATTAGGAGGTGGTGGCACTTGTCTTTTAAAACTCATACTCTGGTGCCGTGCGCTCCCTCTGAAGGGGCAAGTAAGATTTAAAACATCTGCAGGGTGGGTTGAGCGACCCCTTCTCCCTGAACAATATTTGTTTTTGAAAATATGCACCATTAAAATGAGTGATCCAAGGCCCCGCATGCATTACTCCCAATTATACTAGTTTTTCAGAATTAAAATTTGCAATCGCTCTTTGCCTAGTGTCTTTTTAAAACTCTACATCTGGTTCGACAAACGGATGTTGTTTCCACCTTAACAGTTCTCCTGAGGTAATATCCATGCTACAATGGAGACATCAATACTCTAGATTGGAATACCTTCTAGCTCGACCTTTAACATTTTCCATTCAAATAAAGATTTGAATCCTCTCTGAAGAACCAGCACCTTATCGTGGTAGAGAGGTTTGTGTGCCCTGATGAACCTGGGGGCTGTGTTGTCTGGAACCTTGTGTTCCTGGTAGGGTCTCCCATGGCAAATTGGTCTCAGGCAAGGGGCCAGACTAAGATTGGTTCAAAAGACCTCATGAAAGGAAAAACAAGAAGTGAGGATACCCGGCCCGGAGGAAGCCCGGGGTCCCCTTCTGGAGCCAGGCCCAGAAGGAGGACTCGTCGGCGAGCGTCTGGTGGCCGGGCTTGCCACGGAGCCCGGCCGGGCCCAGCCCGAAAAGGCAACGTGGGCAACACCTCCGCTTCTCTGTCCCGCGGGCCCACCACCTACGGGAAACATCGATGGGGTCGGGTGCGCTGCCAGACGGGTGGCAGTGAAAGCGGAGGGTCTCGACGGACCAGACCCGGGCGGCAGAAGCTGGCTTTGGGGACGTGGAACGTCACCTCTCTGGGGGGGAAGGAGCCGGAGCTTGTGCGGGAGGTGGAGCGGTACCAGTTGGATCTGGTTGGGCTCACCTCTACGCACAGCGTCGGCTCTGGAACCTTACTTCTGGATAGGGGTTGGACTCTATTCTTCTCCGGAGTTGCTCAAGGTGTGAGGCGCCGGGCGGGTGTGGGGATACTCACAAGTCCCCGGTTAGGTGCTTCGTTGTTGGAGTTTACCCCAGTGGACGAGAGGGTCGCCTCCCTACGCCTGCGGGTTATGGGGGGGAAAACTCTGACTGTTGTGTGTGCTTATGCACCCAACAGCAGTTCAGAGTATTCGGCCTTCTTGGAGACCCTGGAAAGAGTCCTGTATGGGGCTCCTGAAGGGGACTCCTTAGTCTTGCTGGGAGACTTCAACGCACATGTGGGCAATGATGGAGACACTTGGAGGGGCGTGATTGGGAGGAACGGCCCCCCTGATCTGAACCGGAGTGGTGGTTTGTTACTGGACTTCTGTGCTAGTCATGGATTGGCCATAACAAACACCATGTTCGAACATAAGGATGCTCATAAGTGTACGTGGTACCAGAGCACCCTAGGCAGAAGGTCCATGATCGATTTCGTTATCGTATCATCGGACCTGAGGCCGTATGTTTTGGACACTCGGGTAAAGAGAGGGGCGGAGTTGTCAACTGATCACCATCTGGTGGTGAGTTGGGTCGAGTGGCGGGGGAAGCCTCTGGATAGACCTGGTAAGCCCAAACGTGTAGTTCGGGTGAACTGGGAACGTCTGGAGGAGGCCCAAGTTCAGGAGGCCTTCAACTCACACCTCCGGCGGAGCTTTTCGGGCATTCCTGTGGAGGTTGGGGACATTGAACCAGAGTGGTCGGTGTTCAAAGCCTCTATTGCCGAAGCCGCGGTGGGGAGCTGTGGTCTCAAGGTCTTAGGTGCCTCAAGGGGCGGTAACCCTCGAACCTCCTGGTGGACACCGGTGGTCAGGGAAGCCGTCCGACTGAAGAAGGAGGCCTTCAGGGATTTGTTATCCCGGGGGACTCCCGAAGCAGTTGCAAGGTACCGACAGGCCCGAAGGGCAGCAGCCTCATCCGTGGCCGAGGCAAAGCAGCGGGTGTGGGAGAAGTTCGGAGAAGACATGGAGAAGGACTTTCGGGCGGCACCAAAGTTGTTCTGGAAAACTGTCCGACACCTCAGGAGGGGGAAGCAGGGAACCATCCAAGCTGTGTACAGTAAGGATGGGACGTTGTTGACCTCAACTGATGGAGTGTTGGGACGTTGGAAGGAACACTTTGAGGAACTCCTGAACCCGACAACTCCGCCCTCTATGTTAGAGGCAGAGCTGGAGTATGACGGGGGATCAACGCCAATCTCCCGGGGGGAGGTCACTGAGGTCGTCAAACGGCTCCACAGTGGCAAAGCCCCGGGGGTGGATGAGATCCGCCCGGAAATGCTGAAGGCTCTGGGTGTTGAGGGACTGTCATGGTTGACACGTCTCATCAACGTTGCGTGGAAGTCGGAAACGGTACCGAAGGAGTGGCAGACCGGGGTGGTGGTCCCCCTTTTCAAAAAGGGGGATCAGAGGGTGTGTGCCAATTACAGAGGCATCACACTACTCAGCCTCCCCGGGAAAGTTTACTCCAAGGTACTCGAAAGGAGGGTCAGGCCGATTGTCGAACCTCAGATTGAGGAGGAACAATGCGGATTCCGTCCTGGTCGTGGAACGACGGATCAGCTTTTTACTCTCGCAAGGATCCTGGAGGGGGCCTGGGAGTACGCTTATCCGGTCTACATGTGTTTTGTAGACTTGGAGAAGGCGTATGACCGGGTTCCCAGGGAGTTACTGTGGGAGGTGCTGCGGGAGTATGGGGTGAGGGGGTCTCTACTCAGGGCCATCCAATCTCTGTACTCCCAAAGCGAGAGCTGTGTCCGGGTCCTCGGCAGTAAGTCGGACCCATTTCCGGTGAGGGTTGGCCTCCGCCAGGGCTGCGCTTTGTCACCAATCCTGTTTGTAATATACATGGATCGGATTTCGAGGCGTAGTCGTGGGGGGGGGGGTCTGCAGTTCGGTGGACTAAGGATTGCACCACTGCTTTTTGCAGATGATGTGGTTCTGATGGCTTCATCGGTCTGCGACCTTCAGCACTCACTGGATCGGTTCGCAACCGAGTGTGAAGCGGCTGGGATGAGGATCAGCACCTCCATGGTTCTCAGCAGGAAACCGATGGACTGTCCACTCCAAGTAGGGAATGAGTCCTTACCCCAAGTGAAGGAGTTCAAGTATCTCGGGGTCTTGTTCTCGAGTGAGGGATCAATGGAGCGTGAGATGGGCCGGAGAATCGGAGCAGCGGGAGCGGTATTGCAGTCGCTTTACCGCACCGTTGTGACGAAAAGGGAGCTGAGCCGGAAGGCAAAGCTCTCTGTCTACCGGGCCATTTTCGTTCCTACCCTCACCTATGGTCATGAAGGATGGGTCATGACCGAAAGAACGAGATCGCGGATACAAGCGGCCGAGATGGGTTTCCTCCGCCGGGTGGCTGGTGTCTCCCTTAGAGATAAGGTGAGAAGTTCGGTCATCAGGGAGGGACTCGGAGTTGAGCCGCTCCTCCTTCGCGTCGAAAGAAGCCAGTTGAGGTGGTTCGGGCACCTAGTTAGGATGCCACCTGGGCGCCTCCCTAGGGAGGTGTTCCAGGCACGTCCAGCTGGGAAGAGACCAAGGGGTAGACCTAGGACCAGGTGGAGGGATTATATCTCTTCGCTGGCCTGGGAGCGCCTTGGGATCCCCCAGTCAGAGCTGGTTGATGTCGCCAGGGAAAAGAAAGTTTGGGGCTCTCTGCTGGAACTGCTGCCCCCGCGACCCGACCACGGATAAGCGGGAGAAGATGGATGGATGGATGGATAAAGATTTGTCTGCTTTCTATATTGTAACAAATTAAATCTTCCCCAAATTCTCACATGAATAAGAATCTCTATGAGAATAATTTGATTATATGATGAAAAGATTGAATAATATGTTCTACCCTCAGTGTGTTTTTAGGATTCTTTTCTAATAAGTGTGTTTATGTGTAAACTCACTCACTCCCGTGTTCCTTCTCTCCCCCTCTGGTCGTCAAGCCACGACCCCCTCAGGTTCTGCTGGCCCATGCCAACTCCTCCGTCCTGTCCTCTCCTCCGTCCTGTCTCCTCAGTCCATCTGCTCTTGAATCCTCCCCTCCCGCTGTAACTCTTTCCAGTGGGCCAACTGCTTTGCATTTCATCTCCTCCTTTTCAGTCTCGACGCTGTTGCATGGAGGGCGTATTCCGCACTCATGTCACCCACTCTGCTTTTGTGCCAAATCTCGTGGCTCAGTTTGGAACTTCGTGTCCTGATTTAGGGACCGATGAGTTTGCCTCTTTGTCAGCGTGCTGGTTTGGTTCTGAATGCCTCAGGTGGAGCTGGTTCTGGATGCCTCAGGTCGTTGTTGGTTCGGCTCAGGTTCTCTGTCTGTTCGATGTGAGGAGGGGAGGAGGAGTCTCCTGTGGTGAGGTCATTTGTCTGAAGATGGGGTCGTAGCAGTCTGACAGGCAGAGAGAGAGAGAGAGATCTCGGGACGCATTACCGATAGCTAATTCCAACACACTGAGGAAAAATATATCCAATCCTTTCTACTCCATTTTCCTAATCTTACTATCTGTCTTAGATGTTAAATGTCATCTAAACCCAATTAATGTCTACTAATGGTTGTGCCATATCCCTAAACATTGCTTTCACCCACTGTAACATGGCTACTCCAAATAACTCGTTCAGGAAACCATTTTCTTCTATAAATTAAAAATATCTACATGTTTCAAGCACCAAATATTTCACACACTATAAAATAACGTCCCCATATTTTCTCCATTACTCTAAATCTCACTGTTATTTAGAACATAAGTAAGTTTTGTGACTGGACATATCTGCAATGTCGCCACAATCTGCAGCTGGGGAGTTTGTACGTACAAAGCTGTGCTTGTGGGTTAGTAGCCAGTTTCTACTGTAATCATTTTCAATATTTGTGCTCAGGTCACCGGTCGGTTGTCCATAAACTTAACAGGGAGTGTTTCTGGTACAGACTAAAACATGGATCCAGTGTATTTGGAGATTCCCCTAATCTGTAAATCCCCATCACTGATTATCCCGATCACTTAAACCCATCTCAGCATTTGATACAATAACTGCATGTATGGGGGGTGAATCATCTTGATTGTAACCTCCTCACCTTTGGGACCGAGTATTTCTAACTCCTCCTCTTGTTGCTCAGCTGATCTTTTGGCTCTGGGGATAAGTGAAAGTCTCTGAAACACAGCTGGAGTTTTGTTAGTGATGTGAGCATTCTCTATGAGTGAACTAATGGATCCATGTCTTACTTGATATTGTACTCCCCATCCAACCAAAAAGGTGCCAAGTGTAATGAGCACAATCAACAATGCTATTCTGACTCTTATCCCTAGGGGACCCCACAATTGGTTTGGCTTTGTTCTTGTCATCTCTATTTTTGTCCCTGGTTGTGTCAGTTACAGAATTTAAATAATGAGTACTATAATAACGTATACGAAAATTGGACTCTTTTTCAGATGTAAAACAAAAAAAAGTTTTCACTTTAGTGTACAATCTATAAAAATATATAGACAATTCGTCTTTTGAGCTGTTTCTGTCTTTATCTTATTTCTATTTATTGTTTTGTTCCAGCTCTGCCAAATCAGTCCTAACTCCCAATAATGTTCTGGAAGTTGCCAGTGAAGGGTGACAATGTGTGAGGTGGTGTCAATTTGCTCCTTTGTCTTTACCTTTAAAGCGGAGCTCCTGTGAAGTTCATTACAACTTCTCACTGTTCCGTCCACCCGGATCAGCTCACTGTCTTTTGTGAACTTTCACCCTCACCCAATCACCTGGCCGAACAGGAGTCTCTTCTGGTGTCTCGTCTGGTATCTCTGTAGCTTTCCAGCCTGTGTAGACAAAACTTGGATAATATTACTCAGAGTTCTGACATATTCATCACTTCTATTCATCTAATATCTAAAACTGGAATACTCCCTCCTTGGAGGAGGCCCAAGCTTCAGCATACCTTTTGTCGTTATGTGACCTATTATTAAATACATGTTATTATTCATTAACTACAACGTCACTGAAATCAACATATCTGTATAATCATGACACTCCCTCCTTTGAGCATAACATGCTCAATCAATATTGCAATGATTACCCTATTCTGAACAGGACATGTAAAACCCATAACGTTGCACAAAATAAATATAACTTCTCCGTGTACCCATAAGGTGTACAAAAAATATCATATGATGTATGGCTTTCTGATGGTATACAAACATATTCACTCAAATTTGCCATTAGCACAAAAATTGTTTACTTGTTTCAGGAATGGCTTTTGTCCTGGTATTATGCATCATTGCTGCTGCGAAAACAATACCCCTGGTGTCGCTAATGCGTCTCAATAACTCTAGGATTAGAGGATTGTTTGATACTGCTGAACAAACATATAATAAAATAATATTTCTCCAAACTAGAGGGAAAATACAAACTATTCTCACAGAGGGTGACATGCATGGAGGGCTGGTGCCCCTCACTCAAAATGAGATATTGCCTTACGCACTACATTATAAATCAGTAAAGTCACTCAAGAATAAATAAATAAAAACTGATTCTTGAAACTGTTGTAAAAACCCTACAACTTCTTCATCCAAGCTCTCAATCAGTGTTATGTTATTTAGTTTGCAGCTCATTGCCTTAAAACCGATATTTCAGACCGATTATAAAATTGTGTTTATGAGAAAAAAATGTAATCTGACTCCAAAAATCACATAATTGTTTGACTAAAAAACTACACTTCTACTAACAATAACTGAAGTTCCCCTATAAACACAGCCCCGGTTTTCTGACGGGGTCCATCTATGTACTGGCTGGAGTATGTTGGGCCAGTCTCTGTCGCTCTGTCACTGTTCTCCCGCCAACAGTCACTCTCTAGTTCTGCTGGGTTCTTGTTGACTTCTTCACTGGTTTGAGACAAGCGACCCTATCGGACACCTCCCTTTGTAGCCAGACTTCACCACAGCAGAATCGAGTTTCTGTTTTTAGGTCTCAACAGCTCCACGTCTGGTGTATCGCCGCCCCTTGAACTGCAGTCGGTGTAAACAGGAGGTAAGGATCCTCCGTCTTGGGCGAGTACTAAGTTTCCGTTTTCATATTTTTGGGTGGAACCCCATCGTCTTGACCTCACTAGCTGTGTGGACACAATAGTTTTCTGTGTAGGGGAACAACATCACTCGTAATCTCTTTCCTTCTCATAATTACAAAAATAGTCTGCTAAATGTTCTACTATGTTTTATGCTTTATGTGTAAATGCAATATGCTACTCACTGTCATGTTTTACATTAAACCTCTCCCTTCTGTGGTGACAGATATGGCTCAATGTAGCTGATGATTTCAAAATACCCTTGTGCTGAAGATGCATCACCTGGTGGTCTGGTCCTCTGAGCTTCCTCATTGTTGTGGTTGATACCAGGGTGTCAGTGGCATTTGGGTCATGTTTGGCACCCCTGTTCGCCTTTGACATCTCTGGGACCCCCTGCCTCCGTCGTAAACCTCCCCGGGGTATCTGCATGGAGGGCCGTTGTTTGGTGCAATGTTCTGCGGACACTCTCTGGACCAATGTGTCAGCTGACCACATTTGTAGTAGCCTTCATCTGTTCTTCGTCTTGATCGTGGCTTTCCTCCTCTGCCACTTTGTCTTCCTCGGAATTGTTGATTCTGCACCTGAATCTCTGGCACCTCCCGAGCTTGAATTGTTGGAGGTGTCTGACCTGCCTTCTCTGGTTCTATGGCCATCCCTGATGTAGCTGCCATTTGCTTTGCCGCTTTCTTGTTTTTATTAGCTTCGGTATCTTTCTCAGCTATTTGCATCTTCAAGAGTCTCAGTTGTAGTGCTTCCATTTCTGTCTTTTGTGTTTGTCTTTCTTCTGTGATTTCTTCTAATCGTATGTTCTCTTCTATCAGGTGTTTTGATTGACTGGTTAGCACTCTTACTTCATACTCCAATTCTTTGAGATGTTTGTTCATGGAGACTCCATCCAACTGCAAGACTTCTCCTATAGAACCAACATTCGGGGAGGGAGGAGGGACTTCGGCCAGGCTTAGATACAGCTTCGGAGTTTGGATAACTGGAGCCTCTTTGGTTTTTTCTGCTATGTCTTCCCTCACTGGCAGGTCTGCTACTCGGACCACATTTATGCTGTGTGCCAATAGGCTGGCATATTCCAGATGGAGTATCAGACTTGTAATTCTTATAAATCTTTCTTCAGCTTCTCTCCATATAGTTAGCTGTTGTAGGCATTGTTCGTGCTCATAGTCGAGTACTGCTCTTCTATGGGCTTTTGTTGGTCCAGGTTGATCATTTGCTGGAACCAGTCCTCTTGTTTGCCACTGTTCCAACAGTTTCTGTATTTGGTTCCATGTCTTCTGTCTAAGTTTTGGAACTGTTGTAGCATCTGATCTGATTTTTACCCTTTCCATGATATCTGCAGTTGAGCCTGGCTCTGCTTTTGGTTTCAACTTAGTTTCTTTCGGTGACATGCTCTCTAACTATTCGAATGATCAAAGCACTAGTCCTCTGACTAGTACCTTTGTATTCCCTCAAAATATCCTACATCAGAATTGTTAAATCTGTTCTTTTTTTTTTTTATAAAGTTAATTAAAAGATAAAAATTATGCAAATTTTTAAATCTGAAATGCTAAAAATAAAAATTGTACAGTGTATGGTTTTGACTATGAAATATGAAAATTAGAAATCTGGTGAAAATCTACTGTGTTTCACTTTTCAAAATGTTTGGAATTATGTAAATGTCATAACTTGTGTTAGCTTCAATACATTTGTTTGCTTATTTGAAAAAGTATTATATAAAGTGTCTTATCTTATAATTAGAAACTACTTGCAATTCTATCTCGGCAATGAAGCTTGTGTGTATTTATAACACTTAGAATTAGCAAAATGCTATTGAGTGTTTCCTCTATGTAATAATTCTGTACTACCAGCAGAGTGCGCTATTGTAATTTCCAGCTCAATCCACTAGGGATAGCTGTTGCAAAACTGACATCTTTTTAACAAGAAGTAGCTTTTTCCTTAAAAATGGGAAGAAAATTAGAATATGGTTAAACAACACAGCCCACAACCGCCAAAACACATTTGCAAACAAGAATATTGAAATGAAAAACGCCAATACACACTTGTAAACAAGAATATCTCAAATAAACCGAAGCAGAAATACTTCCAAAACCAGACTCCTACAAATACCAAACTTCCCACGGTAAGATAACCTGTCTATTTTATAGTTCCAACTCTGCCAAGAGATATGATTTGTCCTTCTCAATATGGAGTGCCTAGCATCATGTGAGTGTGACTGAGTGTGTAAAAACAAACAGAGTACTTTCAATTAGCATTTCACGAAATGGCGACTTCCGTGTGTCTTATTTTCAACATGAGGGCAAAACAAGATGGCAACTGATTTTACAACCTTTAACCTGAAGAACAAAGGGATTTGATAACACACCTCCTGTCTCTCACAGGGGTGGTTTAAATAATGGCGGGGCAATCTTGTCAAGAAAATTCAACACAAAACAACACTGCAGTTTAAAATAACATTTCTATCTAGTTTACTATGAACAAATGGGCTTTATCTTATTGATATCATCACTTAAAGTTAGGAACCCTTTACGCTTAAGCCATAAACTTATCTGCGTAATATTTGACTTTATAGTCCACTACAGTCAACTGCTGCCATTTAGACACGCTAGGTGGATGTATTATGGAAACCAATCAGTGACTATTAAATAACCGTCGTCAATTTAACGTAATGCTGTTGTAACCCCAAATACTGCACACTAAAAAATGCTGGGTTAAAAACAACCCCATTTGGGTCGTTTTTTAACCCAACGCCAGGATCAATATTGGACCAACCCAGCAGTAGTTAATTTGACCCAACGAAATGGGTTGTGTATTTTAACCCAGCAGATGGGTTATACATTTAATCCAAATGCTGGGTTAAATTAATTACAGCCCTGGGTTAATTCTACCATAGATTAGGTTAAATATTACACCCATGGATGCTGGGTTAAATTAATTACAGCCCTGGGTTAATTCTACCATAGATTGGGTTAAGTATTACACCCAAATGCTGGGTTAAATTAATTACAGCCCTGGGTTAATTCTACCATAGATTGGGTTAAATATTACACCCAAATGCTGGGTTAAATTAATTACAGCCCTGGGTTAATTCTACCATAGATTGGGTTAAATATTACACCCAAATGCTGGGTCATAATAGCTGCGATGGGTTAATTCTACAAGTTATTATCGTCATGTTTTTAATGCAATACCCATGTCTCTTAAACATTTAAATTACAAACCCTTTTAAAATACATCCTATATTTGGTCATGCAAATAATATAATATGCAATAAATGCTTTTAAACAATGTTGGAATCTTAGAAAAATATTCATTTTATTGTTATAACAATTGACAGTTCAATAAAGTGCAAAAGATTCAGTTCACAATAAAGGGCAAAAGATTCAGTTCACAATAAAGGGCAAAACTTTCTTTAAACAAAACTTAACATTTATGCATGTACAGTACAGCCTGTAAACAACACAGGCTGTGTTCTGTGTGTTGTTTACAGGCTGTACTGTACATAACACACATTAGAATAAACACATCATAACAGCATCCAGATCTACAAGCTCATAGCACTTTGTGCCACGCTATGAGCTTGTAGATCTGCACTTTCTAAATCTCAAAATCTTTGCTTCTGGTTTGAGAACCACTAATAGCAACATACGTTTTTTCAGAAATTACTGGTTCATATACTGGCCATGTAAACGTTACAAAGAAAATCCTCCAACATGATCACAAAAATGTACTGCTCCTTTAGGTGATCCGAACGACAGGAAACTAAGATGTGCAAATAAACATTTTACCAATTTATGCTTCCACCATTTAGCTCTTTTAACTCAGCACACAACTTGCTCATAAAATACTTTGAGCATTAGGTAGTATTTTGAACATCACACACACACACTTCAAAAATCCTGCAATATTTGATTTAACCAGATAGAACCCTATTCTGAGCCAAGCAGAAGAAGAGAGAGAATAGAACAGGAGGACCAGCAGAAGAAAAGAAAAGGATCAAGACCACAAGTCTACTTGCAAGCAAGTATTGCTGCACGCAAGGACGTAGCAGGTTTTGACTCCTCTCCTCCCTTGATTTCGTACACTGCATTTTGGAAGAATTTCCATACAGCTTCACACTGCTTTGTGTAGTCGATGTCAAAGATATAGAATACCTTGAAACAGACATCGACTGCCTGAAGCAATGTGTTTTGTTCCAACGCCTCCCCATCAAGAATAACGAACGCCTGAGAGGTGTGCCAAATATCGTTTCCCAGGGACAGGACATATGGGTAAGGTCTTGACACCTTCGCCTCATGGAGGTACTCCACCAAGTTTGTTCCAACCTGAGAAAGAAATAAAGAACAAAAGACAAGATAAATTAAACAAAGTAAAAGATTGTGCAAAAGCAAAGGGTAAGCAAGATTTGGCAGTGGCTGATAAAATGCATATTCAGAAACAATGTTCTGAATTATTCTTGAGCCAAGGAATAACAGGCAGTCAGGCACATTCTTAACCACTTAAACTGGACCTGGTTGGCTCTGTACTTTAGACCACTGTTTTCCATCTTCACCAAATCTCTTCGCCAAAAATAGCCGATCTAGCTGCCATTTTTGGATAATGTCCCAGCCACCCCCCCAAGAATATGGATGCTGGGTTCAAGTGATTAAAAGAATAACATTTCCCTTTAGATATGCAGAGGGACTTACAGGCTTATGATCGATGAAGGCCAACTTAGACCCCTCGATAGTGTACCGGAACACTTTTCGGCCAACCCTGTAGACAGTTGGTGGAAGCAGTGTTGGTAACTGGCTCAGAGCAAGTTCCCCCAAACAATCTGTAGGAAGACAATTTTATAGGTATCAATATGTGGCATGGCAAATCTGTGAATTGGTCATTTAGTAGCAAAATAAAGTCTACTGTACAATATAACAATGTATTACCGGGTGTTAATCCATCAAGCGACGAGATAAGTTTCCCTTCCCGTCTCGCCAGGTGCAGGATCTTGTCTTTAAACAAAGGGAGCCAGGTTTCGAAGAGCTTAGGCGCAGCCTCTCTATGTAGGATCTGAAAGTCCTGTGCAATCTAAATGAAAAAGAAAATTCAATGTGGCAGCTGACATACTGATAAAAGATTGTTATAAACAATGCATCCACATCATATGTAAACATATACTCCTTCCTAACTTACCATGCCTGGAGTGAATAGATGTGGGAACTCTTGGCGGATCCCCTGAATGTCCCACCCGTTTTCCCTTAAAGACTTGGCCCTGTTTGATAGTTTGCAGAAAGTACAGCAGTACAAGAATGTTAAAAGGATAACACAAAAAGCCCCGAGGGCAGTTGCAGACAGGTGCTCTTGTATGGCAGTTTTGGAGGGTAAGGAGTTGCACTTTCTTGATGGCTGGTGGTAGGGTGTTCCACATTTTGGTAGCATAATAGTAAAATGCATTCATCCCCATGTTTGTGTCGATTATGGGGGGGGGGGGGGGGGGGAGAGTAATGGAGCTCCCACTGGTGTTGTGCCCTTTTATTTTTGACAGGTACATGGCACTGGTCCCTTGAAAACCAGGCCCATTGCAAGTTGCTGTACTCTGTCCTACCCTGAGCCATCCCACTATAGCATCATAATGAGCAGGGGTTAGGTCATAGGTGTGAGAGGTCTAGTAGTAGTTTGTTTTGAGAAGTCTGTAGTTCAGATTTGAATGACTTGAGGTGCAACAGTACCATGATGAGATGCATGCATAGGCAAAATGACATTGAATGAGTGCTGCAGCTAGTGTCCTCAGTGCATTCCTACTGACCTGTACACTGCTGTATCCTGCATGTATTGCTCCACCTGGTTGAGGGGCTGCGAATTGTGTTTCAGCCATTCTTTACACTGTATGGCTCTTTCTTCCGATATGGTACATTCTATAAAAGTACACATAAGGATATTAACAATCTCAAATTATGTGTCTGTATTACTTAAACAAATTATTCAGTTCCAACGATTACCTGGTATGAATGTCCTACGAGTGCCAGCTTCACTACTTTGTGGTGGTGTCTGCTGCGTGCTCCGTGACCTGGCCGGTTTTCTCATCCTCTTTCTGATGTTCCGAAGCCTCTCTTCGAGGAATCCAGTGGCTGGGCGGTGGTTCCGTCCTGGGGTGAACCAGTATCCCTGTCAAGAAATGAAAGTCTTTGGTGAATAGAGATGAGGCACATTTTGATAGCGTGGCGACAACATGTGGCTGAGCCATCTAGAACAGGGTTTGTCTGTATGTCTGTCTGACAACACCGGGCATCAAACAGCACAGAAGTCCAGTACTCTGGTGCTGGGAGATGAGTTATATTGTGTTCAACTGACTGTTTTAGCATCAATTCCTCAATAAAATGTTAATTACTTACGAAGCCACTGCTTGTGTCCTTCAAGGAGGGAAACCCATGAATCAAAGCTGCAGCCAAGGCCTTTTTTGTCTCACTGGTAGGACTGCAAACACAGAAAAACTAAATTACCAGCATTGTCAAATTAGATCTTAAGTATTTCTAAAACATGTGTTGCACCCCAGTATAATGGCTGTAGCATATTCTGCAGCTAATAGGCATCCTAATAAATTAAAAACACTACTGAACGTGTGTTTTGGTACATGTGTTGTGCATGTTTATGTTGGTGGTCTAGGTAAATGTGAGACTTGAAAGTAGTGTCCCGTCTTATCTTTTCCCCTGAAAGAAGATTCATATACCTTTTTCAAACCAACATAACATTCAGCAAAAACAAGAAAAAACCCCACTATTTTTAATTACCTCTCTCCAAACTTCTCCATGAGGTGAGATACCAAAATACAGACAAGGCACTTTCTTTGCGAAGGGATGATCACATCCTCATCAAGGCTCCCCAGGATCAGCTTGCCTTCAGTTGAGCCTGTGAGAATCTGGCGGATATCCTGAGAAAATTGCAAGAAGGGACAACATCACAGATATCGTGTATTACTCTTTAGTGTTGATTAAAGAAAAAAGTGAAACCCAAGTCTTAAAAAGTGGAGCTTACAAATTGTGGAATTATATGTAGTGTTTGAGGTATCATCGCTGGTACGACAGGTGCCGTTTGGTCCTCCATGGAGGGTGGAGTTGTGGCAGTTGGTTGGACATCAGGACTTGTAGGTGGCACAGCAGGTTCAATCTAAACAGAACCCAGGTTAATGTAACAAACAGTGACAGCCACCTAGAATTGCCGGATGAGCATCAGTAATGTAAATCAGTGTACCACACCAGCAGACTCAGTAGACTGCACACAGTATGCATTGTGTGAAAGATATGCACCACGCCAAAGTTTTGATACATTCAGAGACCTGTGTAAAGTATGGTTTATATTGACCCCTAAGAGACACAAAACCACTCAGAAACCCTTCACCCGAGTGAATGAAAAATGCGACAAGTTTGGACCATGCAGATCTACGGCAAATTGAAAAAGATATAAAACAAACATGTAACTTCTTAACTGACAGTGACTACCCGTCACCGTCGGGTGGAAACCGTGTATGTCCAAAATTGTTCCGTTTATAATTTTTAACATTTTAAAATTGTGAAATAGCCAATCGACAAGCTCTTGACGTTGGGAGCTTGTAGATCTATTTGTACTACTTTTGTACAACACTATGACGAATTAGTACATTTAGAAATATAAAAAACATAGTTTAAATATGGAGACACAAGGTTTCTGCCCAACAGCAACGATATGTAGACAGATTAAACAAAAAATACTTACTGTACAATTTATCACATCCATCCCAGTATTTACAGAAACATCCCAGTACTCCATCGCATGATCATCCCTGTAGTCCAAAGGCACCTTTTAAGCAGCATTTATAGCTAACCACTAAACAAATATGGCAGGAAAAAATGGACTTGTCGAGTCAAAATGCTATTTACAAAGTGTCATACTACTGTACTGGTGGCAGTAAACTGATTTTCTAAAAAAGTCTATAGCGCAGTGAAATGTATAAACTGTCATCAGTCTCGCTGAATGACTTCACTGCATGTAGGGGATGGTGATCAAGCAGCTCTCTCACATCAACAGCTGCCAAAACTTGAGTGGGAATCACACTGTATGCAAAGAAATGCCTATCAAACCATTGTGTTTCCCACTTCTGTACAACAAGTTTTATTGTTGGTGTGTGTGATGTTTGGTCTAGTACTAAAATGGACTTTATGAGACCAAATTGGGGCTCTCCATCTGGGTCATAAGACAGGAATACAGTCATGCCTGCTCGATATGCAGTTCCCTTAAAGGTAACCGAAGCTGGTTCATACAATTCACTGAAAAGGGGAATGCCTGTTAGACCACTTTCGATGTCTTTAACTCCCTCAATGTTGGCCAGAAAGGTAGTGTGCCCTGGACCAACTTCTGTATTGTGGCTCAACACAGTTCCACACAGCAAATTATAGCACTGCGCTATCTGATGGCGAAAGGCCATGGTTTTGCAAATGTTTCGGAAATTGCATGTTACATGGCTAACCCGTTTAAAAAAGTTGTGTTTCGCTTCGAATCTCATAGCCCAAAACTGAGTCAAGGGTCCGAGCCTTTGAATGGCTCTTGGGTAATGGAGCATGAAGTGGTGTTTTGGCAGCAAATAGTGAAGAGGATAGAGCTCCAGGAAGAGAGAGTGATGCTCTTCAAGGATTTTAGCTAAGTAGTGTTGCTTCAACAGTAAGAGAAGGAGAGAAGATGAACTCCATACATAACAGTAACAGTAGGAGAAGTTTCCATTCCTTGCAATGCATGGGGACCAGGTCACCTATCATTGTCGGCAGCAACCTAAGTAGGCACCATATTTGAGCTGCTGATTGATGCATGGCGCCTTTAACCTTTTTTAGATCATCCTTACTGATTACAGAAGGTTTGTTACCCTTATCACAAAAGCCGTAGTCAAAGCTTGTGATTCTGTAGTTTAGTTTGTCAAGTGTTAGATGTTTCTGCTCAATCAGCGAAGTTAACACAAGCTTGACTTCATATGGCCCTACGCCTTCCAGTATATCATGCATGATGTCAGGTGCTATGTTGTCGGTTACATGATAGAAAGACAAGTCATTCAAGACACTGTCTCTATTCAGGCCTGTCTGGGAGCGGTCGGCTGTACGCAAATCTGCCTCATGACTATTGACATCACGCAATAGTGCAGGATCTGCCAGCGTCTGAGACCTCCGGGCATCCTTATGTATTCTGCAAAACCGACACATATAATTTCCAGAGAAGCTTTCAATATAGCCAAGCATGGCATTCACGCCCAAATTGTCTCCCACTACCTGGACCACTGTAAACCTTACAACACCTTGAAAGTTGGGGGTATCAACAGTGATGCCATCCCTCTCAAGACACCTGATCTCTTCCACAATAGGGCGCAGCACTGCATCAAGGCCATAGGTCTTAGCGTCATCGGATTTGTACACTGCTAAAAGGAAGTGTGACTGCAAACTTGATAGCAGGTCTGGTGGCAAGCTCTTTAGGGTGAAATATATAAATCCTAACTTGTGAACCCCAGTCTTAGACCCAAGCGGATTGACTGTCTCACAATCATCTTGGTAAATCATAAGTGGGATCGAAACCTCTTTTAATAACAGTGGATGCGTTTTACAAAACTGCCCATCAAATAAATCTTGAAGAGCATCACTCTCTCTCTGCTGCCATTCTTGCATGGCCTGTAAAACCCCAGGAATTTCAAGTAGCTTGGTTAGAAGGCGCTGTAGCGGAATACGCTGATATGAATCACGAACTGAGACTTGTCGCACAGTGCCAGTGGCAGAGGCTCTTTGCTGAACAAAGCATGCCCCCCCAGTGAAAATCTCCTCAACTGGCTGAATGAAGTTTCCTGATTTAGCAAAATACTGCATCTGTTTATAATCTGTATCAAGTCCTTTGAAAGGCTCGGCTAATTCCAAGAACTCCAGCCCAAGCTCTTCTACCTCTGGGCTTTGATCAAGACCAAAATGACGAAATAAAGACATAGTCTTTGATTCTAGTTTGCCCACAATATCACCAATTAAACTAGAGGTGTGTTGAACCATAAAGTTTAAGTTAGAGAATGTCAAAGAAGGTTTAGACCTCAGATGAGCTAAAAAAAGGGCTACCCGGTTGGTCATGTCATCTTGCCCTAGTTCATCCCATTCATCCTCAACTCCCTGTACAGGCTCATTTTCAGCAAGCTGTATGTCAACAGGCTGGGCTGGACCTTCAAGGGGATCATCGGGAGTATCACTTTGGTTTTCATGCTCCTTTAATAGGTGTCTTCTATAAGACCTTATAAAAGAAAATGTTCTACCACAACCAGTTTCACTACATTGGAAATATGTTGATGAATGGTTTACATGATGTACTGCACGTAAATGTTGAAAGAGAGTCTTGGCATCCCCTGGAATTTGCCTTTTGCATTTAAAGCAAATATATGCCATCTGCTCACAAATTTGAACAAATCCTCAGAATTAATATGCGTGTGTGGGGGAGGGGTGTAGCCTCTCACATCTGCAGTGATCTAACTATACTTACAAGTCCTCTACATTTTTTGAGGAACTTAAGCCTGGGGCCAGCTTTTGGAATCAATTGGCTGATGGTCCCCTCGTCTAAAAGAAGAAAACTCTCCTCGTCAATTCCCTCGTCTGAAAGACAAAAAAACTAAATACAAGGACATATTTAAACCATGGAGAACAGCAAAAAATAAGAGGCTAATTACATGGAAGCTATTGGAATAAAAATGCATTTTCAGTAACATTAAATACAATGCAGTCAATGCCATTTCAAATAATTCCTTTACCTAGCTATACAGACGATCTGCTTGCTGTGAACGTAAACAAAAACATGTTCTTACCTTTAAATCTATCAATAAGGTCTGTCAACTGCCACTGTGTCAATGTGTCACACACAAAATCGTCCATTGATCTGAGACAAAAAACACATAAAGAGCTTAATTAAAACAAAACATAAAATGTACATTTGCTTGACTTCAACCTCACTGCTGATGAGGCTACTAAAACTGACAAATGTCTGCTTCTCCTATTCATTTATTTGTATTACCTGTTGTATTTAGCACACATGAGCCCCACTTACTATGGTTATTAGCATTGTATTTTATCTGCAGACTTATGGTTATATCAAAGCCTTTATTTTTATATAGAGTGATACACTTTTGTGACTGCTAGAAACAGGTCAACCCACAATAGAGCAAGATTAGTTAACCAACTACGGACAGCAGCCACAGGAACTTTTGCAGTCACAAATTGCTGTGAAAAATTGAGAGAGACCAATGAAAGTGAAAGTTAAGTTACAGAGAACCTGCTTTTTTTTTTTACACCAAACCTTATCAGTCCCCTTATCAGACAGAAGTTGACGAATTACTTAGTCATATCCAAACCAATTCAACAGAGTTCTTCAATTTAAAAGACATGGATCCAGCCTTAAGTGCTAAGCTTTAAAACTGAATTAACAAATGACATTACATAATGTGATGACAGAACTGTAAACAGAATTAACATTTCTTTTTATTTAAAATATATAAATAATATTTCACATCAAAAGAAACAGCACCATGGTTGTTTTATTGTAGCTGAAACTTTAACAAAATAAATAACTCCGTTACCTCCAATAATTAACCCATGTTTGTATAATTGTGTTAACTCTGTGTGTTGCTGCTAGCATACATAATACCTGCCGTGGAAACCTTACTCGTGGAGGGGGCTACAGAGCAGAGCGGCATCCGTCACGTAACATTAACTGCAGAGCGAAAACCACAGTGGCAGTCAGCTCCGCATGGCAGCTAGCTTGGCAGCTAATTTACGTGACGCAGCCGAATAACGGCGCAACATTCCTTTTGTAAAAGGGGCTGATATTACTGACATATAAGCGCCTGGGGTAGCACACTTTCCGTTTAACTTGGTAATGCTACCGTCATTTAGTTTTCAATCCTGATATCCTACATTTGAACCATCTCTCTAACTGGCAGTTACACAGACTAGCTAGTTAACTACGTTAGCTTTAGCATGTTCGTCGGCTCATTCGGCTTTTTAAGTGAGATAAAAAAGAACACTAAATAACAAATTAACTATCAACGTTACCACAATATCGCTCATGGACTAGCAGTTGATGACATTTATTAACAGATTCAC
This sequence comes from Pseudochaenichthys georgianus, assembly GCF_902827115.2. Classification (NCBI taxonomy): domain Eukaryota; kingdom Metazoa; phylum Chordata; class Actinopteri; order Perciformes; family Channichthyidae; genus Pseudochaenichthys; species Pseudochaenichthys georgianus. The sequence goes on along the minus strand of NC_047507.1, from coordinate 43,539,343 downwards.
AGTTAGATGACAATGTTTTCTGCTTACCTCCTCCAACTTTCCCCAACGGTCTTTCTTGTCTCAATGATCTTCTCTCGCGATGATGATGGTTAAGTTTACGGTTATGCCCAAATATCGCGAGTGCACACAGGATGCAGGGGAAAACCTTTCCCGCCAGATCGCGGTCAAAATCAAACAATGGCAGTCTGGAAGTCCCCTTTGTCTCAGTTTATCTCAACATGAATGAATCTAATACATGTGAAATTGTTGTGATTCATGCAAACCAATACCCAATACCATATACATAACCCAGAATGAGTTAAACATTTCATAACCAAATGGTTGGGTAGACAAACATATTTTGACCCAGCACTTGGGTTGCACAAAAATAACCCAATACCATATTAATAACCCAGAATGGGTTAAACATTTCATAACCAAATGGTTGGGTAGACAAAAATATTTTGACCCAGCACTTGGGTTACACAAAAATAACCCAATACCATATTAATAACCCAGAATGGGTTAAACATTTCATAACCCCATGGTTGGGTAGATGAAATAACCCACTGTTTTTTAGAGTGTGTATTCCACCCGCAATATCTTGGTTGAAAATAGAACAGTTATGACCACTGATAAAGGCTTACACCTTAAATCAAGCCTTTTCCTCAAAAAATGACTTTTTTAAAACAGTTGGTTCTCAACTGTTTTCGACTAGCACTGTCTTCAGTTACTCAACCCTAAGTTGACTCGCTATGCCCTGCTGGTTTTCAATTACTTGGCCCGTAACCAACTCGCTATGTCTCATAGATCTTAACAATAATCGTTAAATGGACATATATATCCTTACGTCATAGGCTAACTAACTACTAACGTATCAAGAGACACCTACATGAAAACGCAACAAGACACCTATCCAAAGTACAATGACCACACACATTTATAGTTAAAATACTAACACACACAAATTAGTAACATGCAGGGTTAAATGTAAGAAAAAGAAGAAATATGAACTCACCCTGCTTGCGACAAAGCAACGCCCCAAGGTATATAATTGTTATTGTTATAAATTTGGTTGTTTTAACATTAATTTAGGCAGTCTCTCAGGAGTCCAACTTACCAGACAGACACACACTCCTATTGTTCCCTATGTAATCTATTGAAGATTTTGAATAAACAGGTACTTCTTTACCTTTCTGTATTGGGCCCGAGTGTATGTCTGCCAGCATTGTTCAAACTCCTTTGAAAACTGCAACCGCTCTCCCGGTGTCACGAGATCACGTCAGGGTCACCAAATGTTATGCTGGATTCGTTATTCTCGCGTCCAGGTAAGAAGCTTAAAAAGGAGACTAAATGGAGTCTCTGAGAAGGTTCAAAATTGGTACTTTAATTAATAAAAAGCGCGGTAATGTTACAAGCAGGATATTGTTCAGTCAGAAGAGAAAGGCTGCAGCCTTCCTCTCCCTGTGATGGCCGTGCAGCCGACCCCAAGCATTCGTCCTTCCCGCTTGCTGGCTGTTCGCTCCTCCTCTCTGGGAGCTGTAGTGACGCAGGGGACTTCCCGAAACGTCACAGATTACCCAGCATGCCTGAGAGGTACCCGTATGTGCGCTCATAGGGCCCTTCTCACTTCTCTTATTTTTCATTTCCTCGCTCCTCGGTCTCGGTCTCACCGGAAGTTGATTTGTCTGCGCCATCTTGAGTGGCGTCCTAATGGCCTTATTTTTGCCGGAGGACGAGCAGCGAGGAGCGAGGAGCTATAACCGAGGAACCACTTAGACCAGGGGTCAGCAACAGGCGGACCGCGGTCCGGATCCGGACCCAGACGCCGACCTATACGGACCCGGAGCTATAATCAATACATTAATAGGGGATTTTTCGGCGCCTCCCTCTTTTTTAACGCTGATTTGGGTGACTTGTGTAATTCGTTGAGAACCGAAGAGTTTTTGTTTTGGGGGTGGGGGGGAGGGAGTCCGTCTGTCAGTCCGACTGACGGATAACTTCTCACTTCACAAAAGAAGAAGAAATCTAGACCGCAAAAATAATTAAAAATGCGAGTACCTGTTTTTCCTGGCCAAGGACAGGTTCCTTGAACACAACACGAGCGTAACGTGTCTTCCGTGTATTCACGTGGTTTATGTCTCGTCTGAAAGGAGTGCTGAGCACTTGAACGCCGCTCCAGCCCTTAAAATATTGCATATAAGGATAATAATCCATAAGGAGCCGTACACATGCCGCAGTGTTTGCGTGGCTGTGTCTTTAGTTGTAAACACAGTGGCGATCTGTTGTTATTAGCATCTGGTTAGCTAGCTATGCTAACGAATTTAAAGAGCTTTTCTACAACCAGGTGGAAGAGAGCTAGATGTTGAGAGGCTTAAATAACCTCAGCTCAGTGAGGTTAAGGCACACCTTGATATGATCATTATAGTTATTAATGAGACTAAATGAAAAACTGGTATAAAATACTATATGACAGCAACAAAAAAGTTGTTAAAAATAACAAGAATAGAGTTTAAAACGGGAGTGATTTGTAAAATATCCAAAAAGAAAAATATGCTTACAGTTCTGTTTCATATGGATGTTGAGAGATGTATCCATAGATCTCTTAATGTTGCTCTCAAAGTGTACCAGATTGATGCTTTTAACTTCAATATTTTAAGCAAAGGTTGAGTTCAATAATTTGTACGACCCTCGGAGGATGTTGTAAAAATTGAAAGGAAAAAGGTTCCCCACCCCTGCTGTAAATAATAATAAAAACCCTTGATTTTTAACTTAAAGGTGGGGTAGGTAAGTTTCAGAAACCTGCGCGAGATACACTTTTTGTTATATTCCATGGAATGCTCTTAACATCCCGATAGCAATGAATAGCTTAAGTGCTTTGACAACAAATCCATAAAAAAAATCCATAAAATCCATAAAATCTGTAGAAGCCGTAATACTGTAAAAAGTACAACTTGACTCCATGATCAGCCCAGATTTACAAACTCCTGGCAGGAAAAGCTCAAGCTCAATTCTCACACTGAATTTAAAAAAAGTGAGTGGGGGACTGCAATATAAGAGGGAAAGAAAGAGAAACTGTTAAATTGTTATGATGTGTAAAGACTGATATTGTTCTATAATCGGCTGAAACTGTTAAGTCATGATGTGAAACGGTTAACAAAGAAAAAGGGACACTCAAGCTGCTGCTACACTTTATTTGATTTATCTAAAATTAAGCACTTTTAAGATGCACATATTTTCAAAAGCTATTTTATTTATTTTCTCTATTTTATTTGTAAATGCAGCCCAAGAGGAACATTACACATATCCACAGTATTTAATGTTAATTGACAATAAATATTGTTGTTTTTGAATTGTACTTTCTTTATTTGATTGGCAGTCAGTTGTTGATTATGCAGACGTTGATAAAGCTACAGGTCACTTCAATATATATCACACTAATTCATGAAGTAAGTTAGACATTTTGATGTTCCGGACCTTTGCATGGGGACATTTTCTCTAACTGGACCTCGTTGAATTTTAGTTGAAGACCCCTGACCTAGACCATCCTTCGATGAAATCCTCAGACACTCGCCCTGCCCCCTTACTGTGTATCGCTCACTGATTGGACGATGCAGTGCATGCACTGATCTGATACTTCTTGACATGAGAGCAGTTTCCCAGCGGAGTGAAGAAAATACATGAAACTCACGAGAGTCACTCCTCAGTTTATACCGTGTTTTGTTTTAATTAATGTTTCATTTAGTTACAAGTATGTGATATATCTGAACAACAAAGTGGTCAAAAATCATTTTATTCATTTGTTGGAAACATTTTCATGATTGCTTTTTTCATTTTACATTTTCATTTATTGTCATTTCCATTTTTCTTCTCTCAATTATTTTATCTATTCTGTGCACTCTAATCAATATTAATCCAACTAATGTTCGTTTATACATTTTAAGAATGGCGTTTATCTTTTTTGAGAATGAGTTCTTAATTGATTTTATTTATTTGGGTCTACAACAGATGATACAAATGTTTGTGTCAGTAAATGTGTACTAACAGAGACGGGGGGGGTGTGTGTGGAAATAACGGGGACAGAGCTGCTGTCAGACGATCAGCTGTGCAGCGTCATCACAAACGGACTTCGCTTCACGTGACACTCCGGAGGAAAGGACGTCCCATTGCCAAGCCCCCAGGAAGTGCGCCGGACTCTGATGAAAATATTCGTGGTGGCCAAACGGCGGTACTACGCTTCCGTTAGGTTGCTGGGCCCGGAAACACTTTTTCCCATTGACTTACATTGGGAAAGAGTGGTCTGTAAATCGTTGGATAATTTAAACAAAATAAACTACCCAGTATGAACACTTGTATAGCCCTTATAAAAAACATTCGTTCCTCAAGTTGTAAAAATGTGCTAATAAAGTTATTCTGAGAGTTATTTCCCTCTGCATTATGAACGTGCATCTAACCCACGGGACCGCGCCGCCCGGCACGTTCATGTTACGTGTTCAGCATGGTCCCGACCAATCAGAGCACACTGTGCTCACAGGGAGGTTGGGGGCTGGAGCTACAACGAGCCGTTAAAGGCAGAAAGTGAAATTCAGTGAATACACGTTAGATTAACGTCCCTGTAGCTTATTATTGCACTAAGAAGCTCATTGCAATGTGCTCAGTGCAATCATTCTTTCATACTAAATGAAGCTCTGTTGGATATCACTAGATCCTGTTACACCGTAATATAAGTACATAACGATTGATGTGCACATTAGCATAATTACTAGCTAGCCGCTAGCTGCTAACTGCCGCCTCATTAATATCAAATCCATCATAACAACAATCCATTACCATGCTGTCATGAACGCACGGTACTACACTACGGTGTACGCAAATTGACGTGCTTGATGTGAACAAGCATTTTGGTTCAAGTTGCGCATGCGCTATGAACGCACATACGGGTACTTCTCAGGCATGCCGGGTAATCTGTGACGTCTCACTCTCTCAAAAATTGGGCCATTTTATCATCATGCGCTAATGAGCAACTCTCATAGGAATGAATGAGGCCCCGCCTCCCACGCTGTATCCAGTTCTTATTATACATCCATGACCGATCGGGCAGGGGGACGGATCGGGTAGTGACAGTGACAAAGGTAAAACGCATGTAGTGCTGAACACGTCACATCACATGAACGTGCCGGGCGGCGCGGTCCCGTGGGTTAGATGCGCGTTCATAATGCGGAGGGAAATAACTCTCAGAATAACGTTATTAGCACATTTTACAACTTGAAGAACGAATGTTTTTAATAAGGGCTATACAAGTGTTCATACTGGGTAGGTTATTTAGTTTAAAAAAAATTATCCAACGAGTTACAGACCACTTTTTCCCAATGTAAGTCAATGGGAAAAAGTGTTTCCGGGCCCAGCAACCTAAAGGAAGTGTAGTACCGACGTTTGGCCACAACGAATATTCTCATCAGACTTCCTGGGGGCTTGGTGTGCGTCATATGTGAGGCCCCGCCTTAAATGGAGCGCGATTTCCGCAGGACACGCCCACCTGACACGACACTACGGTGGCTGAGAAGGGTCTAGCTGCGGCCGCGAAAGTTGTACTTCCAAATATGGTCAGAAGAGAGCACGCCCAACACGTGAGACGCTGACGCAAGGATATTTAAGGAGACATGGAGGTTTACAGACAACAGACAACAAACAATATGGCGCACCGAGTACAGGTAATTAAGGTATTGTGGTTTTAGATATAATTACATACTATTTAGGTTCTCGTTTGTTTGTCGATGTGGCTGTTTAGCGCAGTGTAATTGTGTTTATTTTGCTGATTTGTATTTTAAATATTAAATGGAATGGAATGGAATACATATATATATATATATATATATATATCTTAGCTCTTAGCTTGACATGCTCGACGTTCAGTTAGCATGTCAAGCTAAGATATATGTATATATCTTAGCTTGACAGATGGAACAATACATGTACTCTAATTTTTACAAGAATCTGATTTTGTGCAAGTTTTAAATATTAATTGAAGGTGTCTTTCACATTTGAATGTTTTTTTATTTAAAACATGTATTAGCTGCTATACTGTAGACATGTAAATATGTACAATTATTATTTTAAGTGTGGTTTAAAGTTAAATGGTAGTTATTGGGTAGAGCCAAGTAACCCAGGTGGATGCAATCAGGTAATTAGGACAGAGCCTCTGTTTTTAGATGGGGTTTGTGGCCATGCTGTAGGCCTGACGTTTAAACTAGCTGAAGGGCTTTCTGTTCGAACCACAGTGAGATCTAGAGGTTGTTTTGTGCATAACATATCAACCAAAGAGTAGAGTTGGCTGAATCAGATGGAGTTAAACTTTTTTTTTTTTTTTTTCAACAAGATATCAAGACACAAAATGTGCAAAATGGCAGTTACGGCCCGTCTATACTACAGCGTCGAAAGCTCCAATCTGCCCATTCACTTTCAATGGAGTGACGTCACGTAGCCACGCTTTTTCGCCGAACTGAATTGTGGGTAGCAGAGCGGTCCGTCTCAGGCGTCTCAGGCGACAGAAGTTGAACAATGTTCAACTTCTGTCGCCTGAGACGCCGGAGTAGCAAGCGCCAGCCAATCAAATCCCGTTTCCCAAAATCTGACAGCTCAAGCCGTAGCCAATCAAACCGCGTCTAAGCTGGGAGAGATATCCCGCCGTTCATTTCTATATTTCAAAAAAAGTCGGAGGAGGTTTTGTATGACCAGACCCTCTTCACCTACCGGGATACAAACCGGAGGAGCCAGGCATGGAGGGAGGTGGCAGAGACAGTGGGTGAAACTGGTAGGTTTTCGCCTGTTTGGGGAGTTTATATATATATTGCTCGCATAAAATCCCCGGGGGTTTTGCTTTGTATGTCGGGGGCGGGAGATTCATGTGATTGGTTGTTGGTCGTGTTGCTTGAATAAAATCCCCAAGCTCCAGACACGCCCAGCTCCAAGCTATTTTTGAAGCTGTAGTGTGGACGCTCCGTTAAAGGGTTACCTTCTGAAAGTGAGGAAGTATGACCAGCTTTGTCCCATAGGATTATTGTTATGCTGTGTTCGTTATTCTCACGTCCAGGTAAGCAGTTTAAAAAGGAGACTAAATGGAGTCTCTGAGAAGGTTCAAATTGGTACTTTAATTAATAAAAAGCGTGGTAATGTCACAAACAGAATATAGTCCGAACAGAAATACAGCTGTGATTTCTGGCTCTGGTCGTGAAGAGAGAGACCGTCCCCTCAGGTCGTGCTGTTTATATATCCTCTGCTGGCTCCTCCCTGCAGACCAGCTCACCACATTTCAATATCCGTTGTTATGCATATCAGAGGATAAAGACATTGTACATTCAATATATATCTAAACACGCCATTTCTCTTTCTTAACTCTTTCATGACTTTTCATTTAACACATTCTAAACGCTGTAATCAATACTCCTAAAAATACAGGAAATACTTCACAGCAGTTTGGTTTCCGGTCAGTCTGAATGTTGTCACATGCTAACCACATCTGTAATTTAAACAATAACGTAATCAAATAAACTGTACCTTATCCAACAATAATAATATCTCGACGTCTATAGTTGTAGTGTTGAAATCAGTAGGTCTCGCTGTGCAACATCATATCATATCGGTGCTAAATTCACCTCTATAGTAAATGGTATATTAGCCTCATGCTAACCGGAGATGAAGGATTTTCAGAATAAAAGCTTAACACCTGGTTGTGTACAAGAACTTCTGGTTTTTCAGTATAAAACAGTAATTAAACTGACTGTGTGTTTAAGGTGCACTATGCTCTCAAAACATTGATTTTAATTTCTAACATTATACAGGCCAGTCCATTGCTGCTTGTTTAAGGAGTTAACTATTTCCAATATTAAAGTCACTTAAATTGTATTCTATTCACCTATAGACAAACAACACAACACTCCGTGATGGAGCACGCCCAGAGCTCAACAAATTGGACTCGGACACCTTCCAGTGTCCATTTTGTGAAAGGACCGGGTCACACCCTGGTCTGATGGCTCATTTGCAGAGCCACCAGAGGTCACTTGTGAAATATGGAGGTAAGTAAATCTATAATTCTATATGATCATTGTATACTTCATCACATTACATGTTACTTGTTAGATGTGTTTAATGCCTCACTCATTACATGTGTTATTTCTGTGCCTCAGGACATCCTTGGTGTAAATTAATTTTGAATTAGAAATTGAACATTAAAAATTAGAGTTATATTCAGGTTATGAATTGTTAATAATGCTCGAATAGTATCCTTATTTAGGGTAGGCACAATATGAGCATAATCACACATTCAATCTGCAAAAATTCAGTTTATAGGCAAAAATATTACTGTTGGTGACATGATTATTTATTGCTCTCGCACAAACACCTTGTTTCAAATAGCATATTTACAAGAAATTCATTTTGGTTTGTTTCTAGAATCCTCTAAACCACTTTCTGTCTCTCTTTTAGGTTGTAATGTTTATAAATGCCATCTCAAATGTGTGGCCAGCAGCACTGTGGCTTTTGCCCAACAATCATTGGGAGAAAGGAGATGTTCTTTAGTCACTTTAAAAACTGCTGCACCGAACATCCAACTACGTTGGCGGCGTCCCCAGCAACCACAACGACTCCTCCAGTGATGGCCCCGACGGCCGCTCCAGTGATGGCCCCAACGGCCGCTACAGTGGTAGCTCAGACGGCCGCTCCAGTGATGGCCCCGACGGCCGCTCCAGTGATGGCCCCAACGGCCGCTACAGTGGTAGCTCAGACGGCCGCTCCAGTGATGGCCCCGGCGGCCGCTCCAGTGATAGCTCTGGCTGCTGCAGCAACATGGCACAATATTTCCACAGCCCCCAAAATTGATGTCAAAGCGCTAAACCACAACATGTTGTTTTTGTAGCCTACAACTAAAAAGGAAAAACCTACAAATGCACATACAAAGCCACCACTCATCCAAAACATCGGACATCACAGCAAATCGCCACCTAAAATCACAGAGCATAGATAAAAAAGGGGACTTTTTTGCAGTTTCCAGGACCTTTAAGGGTCCTGTGCCGTGTATTCATGTCCAAAAATCTAACTTTGGTATCACCTGTCAGTTGGAAACGTGCAACAGGGCATATGACTATGCACGGAGAAGTGGGCTAGTCGGGTTTGACTGCGTCCTTGACGTACAGCCCTCTGGCCACCAATTCACCTATTGTTCACGATGAAGGGATTCTCACAGACATGGTAGTGGGTTACTACTCCTAAAACACATACTACATAGAACTTATGGTACATGCAACATTTGTTTTGTGTGGTACTGTGTCATTCTGAATCGAGCCTGGATCATTTTTGGAGGAGTTAAACCGTGCATGTCAACATAATGGTTGACTGTCTGATGCCCCTGGACACTGACGAGGACCACTCCTAAAGAGTCGGTTAGTGAATAGACACATTAAAGTGTACAACCCCTGATGCAAGTGATTTTATAATATTATGACTATTATGACTTCTTTATACCATCTTGTCTTATCAGTGAGATGGAACTTTGTTCTCATTACCTCACCAAGAACATGAGTGAGGAAGCGCACCAAAGGCTGAAGGACTTCAGTGAAAGATTCTGAGGAGTTTTTAAATAGGCTTTAAACTCCTGCAGGTCAATATTTTTTTAAGTTGACCAGCTCTGATTTCCCACATGATGTTCTGTTCAATAAATGTTCATTGAGGAAAACGGTATCAGTGTCTTATTTTATATACATCACAGTGAATGCTGAACTTGCCGGACCATATACTGTAGTTGAAAGTACACGATGAAACACTGGCTTGCTTGTATCAAATCAATACAATTCCCACATGCCCTACCCCGGAACCTGCGGTCTTCAGACTCTGGCCCCCCGCACCAACCTGCGATCCTTCAGTATGGCAGCCCCCACTCTCTGGAACGCTCTCCCTGCGGAGATCTGCAACATCCCCACGCTTGACGCCTTCAAAAGGGCCCTCAAGTCCCATCTGTCTGCCAAGGCCTTTGGCCCCAAATCTATTTGTTATGTTTGTTTCTACTCCTGTTCTTCTTTTTAAAGCGACCTTGGGTCTCACGAAAGGCCAGGGCCGTATTCACCATATACATTGGGGGGGACACATCCCCCCCAATATTCAGATACACTCAAAATGTCCCCCCCAATAAATAGCACAAAAAAAAATATTCATTTTAATTTTTTGATTTTTTAATTAAAATAAAATTATAGCTATTAGCTATTCTATGACTTCTTTATTTTGGTTTTTTGTATACTTGAAAATCTATATTTTCTGTTATTGTGAACTTCACCAAAATGATATTTCTTTTCATATGTAAATTGGTTCCTTATGTTGTACCCGCGGGTGTATTTCGCTGTTGCACGTCTGAGTCCACCTTCAGTTAGCTTGATTCTCCAAGCAGGTCAGTCATGTTTTAATTTGCCCTCCATCAGTTCTGGTATCTTTTCTAATTAGCCCTAAAGTAATCTATATTATTTTATTTCGTAATGGTAATGTTAATGAACCCTCCGGTTTAGCTTATTTGTGTAAGTAACTTGTAGTTCTGATGTTAAAACCGAACTTTTCAGGAATAGTAGCTAACTAGCTGTGGGCTAGCTGGTTTCAGTTGTTAGCCAGGGTTTGGCGGGCTAGTGTCAGTATATAATATAGATATCAATATAGATGTTGTTAAAGTAAATTCAGATTGAACATAGTAAAAAAAATGTAAATGATAGTGTCCGTGCAAAAAATAAACCATTACTTATTGTGAAAACCACCCTTGAATGATGGGATAGTAGACTAAAAGCTTTAGGAATCCAAACTATAACATATAATAAGTACCCTGTATCAAGATTGATGCAAAACAAGTATTTCCAAGGCACACCTTTATATGATCATTATAGTTATACAAAATAAAAGAATAACAGGTATGAAATCATTCCAACTCATACTACAGTTTAAAAAGGGAGTGATTTGTAAAATATGCATAAAGAAAAAGTAAATCTGTTCAGTTCTGTTTCACATGGGTGTTGTTGAGATGTATCCATAGATTTAGTCCCTAATGTTGCTCTCAAAGTGCACCAGATTGATGGTTTTAACTTCAACATTTAAAAACAAATCTTCCCGGGGGAGCATGCCCCCAGACCCCCCTAGAGGAGGTTAGGTCCCCCTCCCGCCCACACCCCCCGTCAAATTGTCCCACCCACATTGAGGATGCTTCCTACAACCATGCTTGAGACACAGTTTTATGACTATTGTTGTGTTTTGCCCCCACGGGCAGGGGCATGGGGTTTAACAGGTTTTAAAGTATCCAATGTGTTTGTGATTTTTTATGTATTTTCCTTTAGAATGGCAGGAAATTAGTATTCAAATTTTTATTGAATTTTTGGTCCCCCCCAATGTTGACTCCATGAATACGGCCCTGCGAAAGGCGCTATATAAATCCAAGTATCCAATTATTATTAATACATCATTGGAACGGTAAGAATCTCAGCTACAACACTGACTAAAGCCTTTCAATCTCCAGTATGCCTACATGACAAGCATTTTTATAATATACAGTAAACATATCTTTGATTTATTGCAAAACTATAAAATAAAATTCACCCCTGCTGTCATTCTGGCTTTCACTGTTCAAATGAGATGTCAACCATCAAAATGGGATAAGGGGTTCTCAAACTGAAAGGTTATTCATTAATTTGCCTACTAGTTGCTTAAAATGCTATAATAACATTTGCAATTCGTTTCTAATCTGCCATACGGTCTCTCAGCCACCGTAGTGTCGTGTCAGGTGGGCGTGTCGTGTACCGTCGTGTACTGTCCGCGGCCGCAGCTAGACTCTTCTCCCAGATTTTGGAAATTGGTCCGTGCGCAAAGCATTGTGGGGATTTTAATTCCGGAGGATACACATGTGCAGCCTCGAAATTTCTCGCTACGAAGTACGCCGGCCTCGGTAGAATTCCAAGTATGCTGGACATTGGAACAGTACTTCGGCGGGACTCGATGACGTAGCATCCTTGAAATAGTGGCTCTGGAGGAGCCTTCCTCGACAATGAGAAACACCCACTGAACACTACAAGGCTGTGGGGGGCCTCTGAATCCAGTACTGTGCTGCCATCTTGTGGCCACGGAACCACACAATGCTGTCACTCAAACCAATGGAGGACAGTCTCCTGTCCGCCACAGAGCAACATGCATGTTGGCAGGGAACCTAAAGTGTACTATGCCTGAAGTTTCATCTTCACAGCTTCGGTTTCAGGTTATGGTGTTGGAATAACTTGAAATAGGTCAAATTGCACAGAAACATGAGCAGTCAGTGAGACAGGTAAGGCAAACAGCTTCAACAAACTGAGTTGAGAGACACAAAGCATATTTTACAGGTTGCCTCTAAGTGTACTATGTGTATTTTAACATGTGAAATGTGTAGTAGGAGAAACTGCTGAAATGTTGACAGAATTCCAAATGTGAAACAATAATTCAGATTTTATTTAATGTACTTTTAAAGTTGTAGATCATATGGAAACAGTGTGTGAACTCTAGTTAACAGTGTGTGTGTGGTTTATTTCCTTTACATCATGTGTGGCATCATCTTTGGATTTGTGCATGTTCGTGAAGAATACAATGTTATCATAGGTGACTTGAGTGATGGAACGAGAACACGAGGTTCAAATGTTTTCCTTAAACATATGGCTGGAAATTATATGTTAAAGGTGGGGAAGGTAAGTTTGAGAAACCGGCTCGAGATACACTTGTTATATTCCATGGAATGCTCTTAACATCCCGATAGCAATGAATATCTGAAGTGCTTTGACAACAAATACGCTGTGGCGCTGTAAAAAGCACGACCAATCATCTGAGCCGGCCCAGCTAAAGTAACTGGAGTACCTGCCTGTCAGCCTTCCATCTGTGCACACACTGATCTCGTGCCCTCATTGGTCATGTGCGCGTTCGTGTGTGTTGGAGGAGGGGCTCTGTCAGGAAGTGGCACATTTGTTGCGGCTGTGTATTTTCAAATTCTAGAGCACTCGAGCCGGTTTCTCCAAAAGTACCTACCCCACCTTTAAGTGACAATTTGAAACAACACTATCTGCTCTACAGCACCAGGTACTACTGCACAGTCACACCCAATATAAAAGCTCTGTCAATTTAATCACAGCAGACAACACAACACCACTTTGTGTTCACACACAATGTTCTTCCAGCACTCAGCTGAGCCCAAGGCTGATTTTCCACAAGTGAGAGGAAAGGGGAAATACCTAAACATACTGCTTTTGTAGGGTTTAGACCGCAACACAATATTTGAAAATGAAAATGTCAGGCAGCTGATAAGGGTAACATATGGGTTGTCAATCATCCAGGAGGCTTCTGTTCCAACAAATGTCCAGTCGTAAGGAGATTTAAAGTCATCTCTTGAAGAGGCTGTTAATAGCTTTGATTTCCTCAGTGGACAGAGGAGAAAGACTGTAGCCCCGCAGCTCAGGTTTCCCTGCAAACAAACAAAAGACACACATCATGAATCATACATCATCCAACACATCGTATTTCTCAGCCTGAGAAATACGCGGAGCCGCAGCTGAGAAAAGATAAGTCTGTGTGTGTGTGTGTGTGTGTGTGTGTGTGTGTGTGTGTGTGTGTGTGTGTGTGTGTGTGTGTGTGTGTGTGTGTGTGTGTGTGTGTGTGTGTGTGTGGAGCTCCACAGATTGGTCCATTTGGACCTGGGCATGGTTACGGCATTGGCTCACTTTATGCTGCGTTTCCATTACGGCCCGTCTACACTACAGGCATCGAAAAATGCTTTCAACGCTTCACCCATTCACTTGAATGGGGTGACGTAGAAGATTTTGAATCTTCGCCGAACTGCATTGTGGGGAGCGGAGCATGGCTTTGCAAGCATCACGAGCATCAAAAGTTGAGCAATGTTCAACTTTTGATGCTCCCGATGCTTTCGAAGCTGGCATCAGCCAATCAAAACCCGGTTATGCATTTGTATTTTTTGCACACCGGGACAGATTTGCACTCTGAATCTCGTTAAACTCTGTGTATAATGACAATAAAAGGCTTTAACTTAACTACAAGCGCTAGCCAATCAAACCGCGTGCAAGCTGGGAGAGCCAGTTCATTTCCTCATATTCCAAACGAGACATTACGGTAGCAAATCACACGGTTCTTTCCGACCAGAACTATTTACCGGGATACAAACCGGAGGAACCAGGCATGGAGGGAGGTGGCAGAGACAGTGGGGGAAACTGGTAGGTTTTCGCCTGTTTGGGGAGTTTATATCCAGTGTACTTCGTTTAACATTGCTATTGCTTTGTATGTCGGGGGCGGGAGATTCATGTGATTGGTTGTTGGTCGCAAAAAATCGCCAAGCTTCAGACACGCCCAGCTTCAAGATTTGTTGATGCCTGTAGTGTAGACGGGCCGTTACAGTTTAGGAACTGGGGCAGTAACTATAGTAACGCAGTGTAGGCGGAGCCTTGAAGTCATCTTCAATGCGAACCACAAAACCAACACAGCCGTTAGCTGTTAGCCCTCAGAGTTCACAGCTCCTCATATCTGTTCAGAAACTAGACACAAGTTAAACAAGTACAAACCACAGACTGTCTGTGTCATGGCGAATACAGTCGCTGCTTTATTTATGTCTGTATAGGCCGTTGTGAGTGTGGACGGTCGGAGCATATGTAACGTTAGCTTAGCCGAGCTCCATTTAGAAAACACGCATTTTAAAAGGTGTTTCTCTGCCGTCTGTCTGCAGACTTGTCAAAGCATTAATTCATGGTTTTTACTAACCGGTATCAGTGTGTTGTTACTTCGGCATCATTTTGAAACGTGTATTACAATTAAATCACGGTCAAATATGTTCTTTTTGTTGTAGTAAGCCAGCGATTCTCTCTCTAGTTTAGCATACTCAGCCCGGCTCAGCCTGGTTGTTGGCCCGGAAAGAACAGAAAAACTGTGAAATAGTACCCGCTAGCCGGAACTACGCCTAGTGGAAACGCAACCAAAAACGGGCCGGGCACGGCACGCTTAAAGCGAGCTCCGCGCTGTGGTGGAAATGCGCCATAAGTGAGGACTGGAGCAGCGGCGTTCTGAATCAGCTGCAGCTTTCTAATGGATGTTGTAGTGAGACCTGTGAAGACACCATTGGAGTAGTCCAGTCTACTGAAGATAAAAGCAAGGACAAGTTTTTCCAAATCCTACTGTGACATTAGTCTTTTAATCCTAGATATGTTCTTAAGTATCCTCTCAGCATTAAGTGAGAAAGTGTATTCTGTCAGAGTCCCAGGGCCAGAGGGGGGCAGGTACCTTGCAGCTCATTCAGACGGTTGACTTTAGCCTTCAGTCCTTTACGAAGCTCATTTATCTCCTTGTCCAGCTGCTCTTGGTCTACAGGTGACAAACAGGTGAAGTTATGTATCCACAATATGTGCACCGCAGATATATTTATATTCAAATACATAATATTCAGTATCTGGTCAATTTTGATTTCCAAAGTCCCTTTTTCTTACCTTTCTGAATCATCTCTCTAGTCTTCAGTTTGGGAAGTTTGATGAACATGTTTCCGAAGCAAACCTTCACTTTCTCTGCAATGACATCAGTTTTGATTCAACATCGATACTCATATCCACAGTGAGTGTTTGTATACGACCTCCCTAACATCATGAATGTTTGAGCCCAGATGTCTCACCCGTGTCCTCTGTCCTCAGCGCGCTCAGAGCCTCTCTGTTCCTGTTCCTCCTGCTGTCCAGCTCCACCACCTGTAACATCAAGTTAGAAACTTCCTCTGGTCATGTGGAGCTTAATAGTTACACACACATTTAGTGTAAAATAAACCTTTAACAGTGAAACTGCTGTAATATTGCCATGGGTCTAGCGATGCCAATATTGCTGTATGGTCCGTGCTGTATGGTCCGTGCTCCCTGCCTGCTGATTATCACATCAAGTGCTCCCTAAACCAGCTTTGATGATAATACTGTTCTACTTTTACTTGAGTAACATTTTTAATGCAGGACTTTCACTGTACTGAGTCTTCCTACACTCTGGTACTTCTACTTTTACTCAAGTACAAGATCTGAGTACTTTCTCCACCTCTGGATTTATGAACTGCGGTGGACTATTTATAAGAGACAGTTCCTATAAAATGCAGTCAAATCAAGTGTCAAGCCGAATTGAAGCTTCCAAGTAAAGTAATTTCTCCACCTGTTCCATGTTCTCCATCTAACCTGTGATCTGTGATCGGACCCAGGCAGGATAACACCGTACATGTGGCTGAAGAAAAGCGCCCTGTGGACCACAGACAGGGCTAACATCCGGGTCCTGCGTGTCTGCTCTCAGTTACCTGCTGCTTGGTGCTGAGCACCTCCTCCGCGGCCTCCTCCACCTCCGTCAGGTGCTCCAACACTCGCTGCGACACGGCGTCCATGCTAGCTGCTGCTCTTCTTCTTCATCTTGTTGTTCTTGTTCTTGTTCTTGTTCTTCTTCTTCTTCTTCTTCCGACGGCTTTATTGCGGGTGGCTACTAGCGTTTATAGGCATTACCGCCACCTACTGTATTGGCGTGTGGACCAGAATTATCTACCCAAAAAATGAAATAGATAAAAGAAAGAAAATAAAATGTTAAATCCTCTTAGATAATATAAAGTATATCTATTGTAGTGTTGGTTGTTCCACCCCAAGCTTCCTGATTTCGGTCTTTAGAGTTTGTCTTTCTTGTCTTTTCACAGAAGGACATTTATGCGCAAGGGTGTAACTTTGGTTTGAGAAGTGGGGGGGACACAAAACAGGGGGTCCTCCACAATGAAACATGTTCTCGATTTAATTCAATTTCCTGCCTTTCTACAAATATATTATGGACTATAGTGTTAAGAAGATGAGTGTGCCGATTTATAGAATATAATTAAGGAAGGAATGAAACCCTCTTTAATGGTCACACATGCAGAGCACACAGCACACAGTGACATTTGTTCTCTGCTTTTAACGGATCTAGTATCCTATCCATGTGAACCTGTTTTATTTTTTGGTGGACCTCACACCCCCGGGAAGATTTCTTTCTTTAAATTGAAGTTGAATGCATCAACCTGGTGCACTTTGAGGGCAAAATGAAGAGATGTATGGACACAGCTCTCAACACTCATATCAAACAGAACTGTATATATGTAAATAATCTAAAAACCATTATAATATGCTCACAACTCATAACACATATTTTATAAACTCCTCTCTCCTCTCTGTATTTTACCTAGTCTGCATTCTTTATTTTTATTTATGCATATTTGACTAATCACTCCCCTTTTAAACTGTGTTTTTTATTTGTTACTGACCTATATTGGAAGGATTTCTTAAATTATTTTGTACAACTAATACAATCTGATCTCACCAGAATGCGTGACTCCACCACGACTTCTTAACACCACAATGCGTGGTGGAGTTACGAACTTTGTTACATTTACGTGTCGGCACCACGCAAACAACCCCAATGTAAAGTGAATGAGGCTCCTTTGTCGTGGTGCACACATGCATTTCTACAACGTCCCGCAGTGATCTTTTATTCTATAAAACGTTTTTTTAAATCTACTTTATAGCTTGTAGTAACTCACGGGAGGCTTCTTTTCTTTTATTTGTATTCATAATAATTTTAAAAAATCGTCAGAATGTAAAAATTACATTAGTTACGAATTTGTGTTCTCAAAAAACAGTGCATTGTGGGTAATGCAACTGTGATTTTTATTAAATTAGTTAGTTTTTAAGGAAGGCCAGAGCTTCAGCTGTGTCAAATAGATTGTTCCCTTTAGTTAACGTTATTTAAAAGATAATGATCATGTCCCCTGTATTGTATTACGAGCGTTCATTCCCATTGGATAACGGAGAATTGTACACCCGGAAGTAAGAATTCTCCTTACTGTCGATTGATTTTACAGTGATATCTGCACTAATCATCGACTAAAAAACACAATTGTCCTTGTTAATTACACAACATTGATTGGTTTGAATTGTGTGCAATGCTTTTGTATTTTCCCCCTTCAATTCGGAGAAACAAAGATTTTTTCTGAGTTTTTGTACGGCAGAAGACACTACTCTACCCAGAATCCTCAGCTATCGTTTGGGACTACACCATGTGCTTAACTTGACAAACCCCGTGATCAGCCCTCAAGCTCTTTGATTGGTTGACCTCCAACTGCATTCCATATGAAAAAGGTTTCGTAAAAGAGAAAATCATACTTTATTCAGCAGTGCTTGCTTTACTCTTTGATAGTCATCACATGAATGCATTGTAATAAATGGTTTGGCTGCATTAAATATTACACATCTGTCGTAGTTCTTTATTTATCTACAGAGATCGGGCATCAGAATAGACCGGAAACTATTCTTTTACCGTTCTGTTTTAATTTCACAATAAATTAGTAGTCATATTTTGTTTTGATATTATTGTTTTTTATTAACTACTAGACGACTGGGTCATGTTAAGACCATCTTTTTTTGGTTGCTATGGGTTTTTTCCATCGCTTTTGTGTTACAAATATCAAAACAATAACAAAATAATATTCGTCATAAACTAAACCGGAAACAGCAGTATATTTTATTTTGTTAACACTGTAAACTTGACAGCTTTTTGCTTTTAACCCAAACCACCTACTGGTTAAAGCACGTTATTGCACGTTTAGAGTAATTGCAATGCAGGAAGATTGTGTTGCTTTTTAACGACTGTTTAAAATGCCTTTTTCTTAATGTCTTTCATTTTTGTAAAGCACTTTTGAATGTGTTATATTTTATGAAAACATTTAAATATTAAGAGTACATACAAAATAGTGGGAAAGTAGAAGGTCAATGATATAAATATAGAATAGAAAATATCAAGAAGATACTCAAATGATATCTAGAGTAAAACAGTTTAGTGCCTGATAGGAGGATGTGCTAACTAATAAGGCTTTATTTAAACATTAAAGAATACTTTAGGTTAAGGTCTTCTTTTAAATAGGAAAAAAGCTTTGGGGGTATCTAAATATTAAGCCTGACAAAGTCTAAATTGCATGGTTTGTTTTGGAACTTGACAATCAACTTTCCTGCAATGTTAACTATGTTGAAGTACTTATTTTAACTGATATTATACACATTAATTATAATCTTATGTATGTAGATAGTATAAGAAATGTGCAGAATACGACAGTGTAATGGTGGAAGTATACACACATATTGATAGATGTCTTGTAATGCACTGTTGAGGAACCTGTGACTCAAGTTTTTCATTCATTACATAACTACACTGTTGTGTATATGATATGTCAATAAACCTTAGAACATCTTGAAATCTTGAAAGGGATGTGCAAAATAGCAATTATATACAGTCTTTAATGAACTATTAGAGAATAACGAGTAATGAATATGCTTTAAACGGATCTGCAGATAAATATGTAGTCTTCTCAAGCACCAACTATCAAATATCTTGCCTGATTGTTGGCACTTGACCATCACCTTCACTTCAATATTTCACTCAGGTGTAACTAAAGTCTGATTTAAGGGCTGTTTATATTTCACATCATTAATCCAAATCTGTAAAGTAACTAAAATAAATGTAGTGGAGTAAAAATACCAGGTTAACCTTAAAGAAAGCCCTCAGGATTATAAAAGACCACCATCACCCCAGCCACAAACGGTTCTGTCTGCTGCAGTCTGGCAGGCGGTACCACAGCATTCGGACTAAAACCACCAGACACAGAGACAGCTTCATCCCACAGGCCAGAAGACTATTAAACACCTGAACTTAGAAATAACATTCATCTGGCTGCTACTTAGAAATTATTTATCTAATATATCATATTCCAATCACTTGTAGACTCTTATTGCACTATTTCACTATTTTTTCTGTGTAGGCCTATCTGTTTTATTGCGTAGCACTGTTGGAGGAGCCTGTGACCTAAGAGGGGGGGGGGGGTAGGACACGTTCGATTCCTGTTTTGAATAGTGTGCCGTCGATGGGTTTCATTCCATTTCAAAGTCCTTTTGGACGCTCTGTGTAAACGTCGCGCATCCAATCACAGAGGTTGAGGACTGATCACGGGTTTGTCAAGCTAAGCACATGGTGTAGTCCCAAACGATAGCTGAGGATTCTGGGTAGTGTAGTGTCTCCGGCCATCCTAAAACTCCGAAAAAACATTTGTTTCTCCGAATCGAAAGGGAAAAATACAAAAGCATTGCACACAATTCAAACCAATCAATGTTGTGTAATTAACAAGGATAATCTGGTGTGTTTGAGTTGATGAGTAGTTCAGATATCACTGTATAATCAATCGACAGAAAGGAGAATTCGTACTTCCGGGTGTACACTTCTCCGTTATCCAATGGGAATGAACGCTCGTAATACAATACAGGGGACATGATCATTATCTTTTAAATAACGTTAACTAAAGGGAACAATCTATTTGACACAGCTGAAGCTCTGGCCTTCCTTAAAAACTAACTAATTTAATAAAAATCACAGTTGCATTACACACAATGCACTGTTTTTTGAGAACACAAATTCGTAACTAATGTAATTTTTACATTCTGACGATTTTTTTTAATTATTATGAATACAAATAAAATAAAAGAAGCCTCCCGTGAGTTACTACAAGATATAAAAAACCGTTTTATAGAATAAAAGCTCACTGCGGGACGTTGTAGAAATGCGTGTGTGCACCACGACAAAGGAGCCTCATTCACTTTACATTGGGGTTGTTTGCTGGTGCCGACACGTAAATGTAACAAAGTTCGTGACTCCACCACGCATTGTGGTGTAAAGGAGTCGTGGTGGAGTCACGCATTCTGGTGAGATCAGGTTGAACTAATATTACATAGGCCTAGATGGAAATATTTGTTTACATAGATGACCAAACCGTTGGAGACCCACTGAGATGACTTAGACTATAGTTTACAATCTAATCACTCAGAGTCCTTTACCTGACTGAGCTGACATTATCTCTCTCAGTCACACAGGAGAGAGCTCTTCCTCTCCTTATTGTTGAAAAAGCTTATAATCTCCGTTAGCTCCGAGCTAGCACCAGATGCTAACAACAACCCCCGTGTGTGTGTGTGTGTGTCTCTCTCTCTCTCTCTCTCTGGTCAGCTAAACCAGCATAACCCAGCATGGATGTCATGCTGGTTTTAGCTGGTGTTAGGGTGGTTTAGTTGGTTTACCAGGCTGGACAAGCTGGCCAGGCTGTTCTTGCTGGTTCAAGAGCAGCCTGGTCAGCTAAACCAGCATAGCCCAGCATGGATTTCATGCTGGTTTTAGCTCGTGTTAGGCTGGTGTTAGGGTGGTTTAGTTGGTTTACCAGGCTGTTCTTGCTGGTTCAAGACCAGCCTGGTCAGCTAAACCAGCATAGCCCAGCATGGATGTCATGCTGGTCTATGCTGGTGAAACTGAAACAGACACAGACAGACAGACAGAGAGGGCGGAACACGGGAGAACGGCGAGACGGCAGTGGTTGAAACAAAGCAGTATTGTTTTGACTGGCACTAACGGTCGAGGAGTGAAGATCAGTTGAACGTTTCTGTGACTCTGCCCAGCGGCTGCTGGCAGAGGCACCGCTCTGACAGCTCTGACAGCTCTGTCTACTGGGAAACACGCTTAAAGTCCTTCTGGAGGTAAGCAACACTACACAATTTCACCAAGTCTGAGAGTAAAAGATTTCTCGAAGGTTCGGTTTGCTTTCTTACAACGTTACGTTAATGTTAACGTAACCTTATGTTTGCTAGGAGGCTAGCTGTCTTAGCTAACAACAGTTAGCAGCTAACGTTTTCTGCAGTTTGTGTTTCCCCTGAAAAACGTGATGTAGTTTTTTAAGGGTAAGTTAACTTACATTCATTCAATGTTTACATTTAATATTATAAATAATATATGCATATCTGAAGACAATATACATACAGTATGCAAGAGAATAATTGATGTATGTGTGGGAGATAAAGTATAGTGGAAACGGAAGGAGTATAGTTGAAATGGAAGGTAGGTCATTATCGCGCTGTGATTGGCTCAGAAGGTCGAGCGGGGCGGGCTCATGTTAAAAAATTCGGATTCAAATCAACAAGATGAAGGGAGATGAATCCGTGTATCTTTGGACCATTTGTTTTTCTTTATTAAAAAAGTAAACGGAAGAGCGTCTGAGAGGCGTTTTTGCTTTTTGTTTTTTACCTTACTAAATAATCTAATAGTCATTGGAGCGAGGTGCGGGGCGAAACTCATGGAGCCCAGAAACCTTACACCTACAGTATAGGTGTAAGGTTTGAGCCCAGAAAATGAATGTTATTAAGGTCTGTAAATATAATAAGCCTATGTCTAAAATGGACAACATTGTTAGGAGATTTAAACTATACAGCGATTCTGCACTGCGGTCACCTCAGCCGTCTCTCACGTTTGTTTTTTCAAATCAGCAGCTCTTTATGTATGTCCTCTAAAAGCCAAGTTACAAGTGGCCTGAGTGATTGTATCGTTGACAATATGCTCAAGTACCTGTCTCCAGTAATTAGCAGCATTCCTTGCATTCCTCTCCATGTTTGCATCCATTCTCCCGGAACATGCTGTCGTATACGCCGATCCAGAGCATCCCAAACATGCTCAATGGGTGACATGTCCGGTGAGTATGCTGGCCATGCAAGAACTGGGATGTTTTCAGCCTCCAGGAATTGTGTACAGATCCTTGCAACATGAGGCCGTGCATTATCATGCTGCAACATGAGGTGATGGTCGTGGATGAATGGCACAACAATGGGCCTCAGGATCTCGTCACGGTATCTCTGTGCATTCACAATGCCATCAATAAAATGCACCTGTGTTCGTCGTCCATAACATACGCCTGCCCATACCATAACCCCACCACCACCATGGGCCACTCGATTCACAACATTGACATCAGAAAACCGCTCACCCACACGACGCCACACACGCTGTCTGCCATCTGCCCTGAGCAGTGAAAACCGGGACTCATCCGTGAAGAGAACACCTCTCCAACGTGCCAGACGCCATCGAATGTGAGCATTTGCCCACTCAAGTCGGTTACGACGACGCACTGGAGTCAGGTGGAGACCCCGATGAGGACGACGAGCATGCAGATGAGCTTCCCTGAGACGGTTTCTGACAGTTTGTGTAGAAATTCTTTGGTTATGCAAACCCATTGTTGCAGCAGCTGTCCGAGTGGCTGGTCTCAGACGATCTTGGAGGTGAACATGCTGGATGTGGAGGTCCTGGGCTGGTGTGGTTACACGTGGTCTGCGGTTGTGAGGCCGGGTTGGATGTACTGCCAAATTCTCTGAAACGCCTTTGGAGACGGCTTATGGTAGAGAAATGAACATTCAATTCACGGGCAACAGCTCTGGTGGACATTCCTGCTGTCAGCATGCCAATTGCACGCTCCCTCAAAACTTGCGACATCTGTGGCATTGTGCTGTGTGATAAAACTGCACGTTTCAGAGTGGCCTTTTATTGTGGCCAGCCTAAGGCTGCGGCCCCACGAGGACGAATTTGGTCGTTTGCGTTACTGTTTAGTGTCATATAGACCGTTCGGCCACACGAGGACGACCGAATACGGCACTAAACGACTGAGGAAACGACAACGGGTCCCAAGGTGGATAGAAATGCATACGCCACTCTCTGGGGGGTCAAACGGCTCCGTGTGTGCGCCCTATACGGACATTTTCAGATCACTGATAGTGATTGCGCAATAGCCCCGCCTCTCCCCACCTCTTCTGCTCACCTCCGCTTACCCCGCGCCATTGCTGAAGTGTTTCGCCACCAACAACAACAACAATGGCGGATCGCAGAGTTGCTATCGTGCTCCGGACGCTATTGACCATGCTACAGTTGTTTGTGCAACATCTACAGCAATAATGATGAGGCAATAGCCCCGCCTCTCCCCACCTCTGCTGCTCACCCCCACGTCAAAGTAAACTGCACCCTGAATTCAGATTATTTATCTTTCTCTCGCGAGTGAAGTCTAATCTGACAGGACGGAGACACGCAGCTCTGCTCACCTGCAGCTCCTCCCGCTGCAGCAAAACACACACTTCAAGTCAGATCATCACCCTTAGCTATTTTAATTACCTCTCAAACTACCTAAACTAGTTATAAATATGTTTATTTTTACAGTCGGCCGGGTCACTGATTACTGGATGAGCTGCTGCATGAGACAGACACTGACGCTGTCCGAAGAGAGGGAGGAAAAAGAGAGGCTCCGTGTATTTTATCATTATATTATATAGAGTCGTTATTCATTTGTTTTAAAGCTCAATAAATAACAAAGAAGACCTTTGACCGGCACTTTTATAATTGTGTCCGGAAGATTTCAACTTTAATACACGCTGACTGGCGAAAAACTCTGCCCGGTTCCCTCGGCCCCCACCGCGGAGAATAAACAGAAGGGCAACCATGACAACCATGCTTCTTCGCTGCTTTTGTGGAGGAAGTTACAGCGCCACGTAGAGGCTCCTGCATGTACTGCAGCTTCTCCAGCGGTTGGAGCTAAACGGAGCGGTCTCGTGTGGGCAGACACTATCCGGATAACTATTGCGTGTGGACGGAAGCCGTTTGCGATTGCGTTAATCCTATGCGTTTAGCCGTTTTCGTCCTCGTGGGGCACACCTGTGCAATAATCCTGCTGTCTAATCAGCATCTTGATATGCCACACCTGTGAGGTGGGATGGATTATCTCGGCAAAGGAGAAGTGCTCACTATCACAGATCTTTTCAGATTTGTGAACAATATTTGAGAGAAATGGTTATTTTGTGTTTCTAGAAAATGTTTTAGATCTTTGAGTTCATCTCATGAAAAATGGGAGCAAAAACAAAAGTGTTGCGTTTATATTTTTGTTCAGTGTATGTGAGTACACGTATGCATGTGAAAGGAGAATGTGTGTGTGTGTAGGAGTGAAAATATATGTATGTGTGTGGGAGTGAAAATATATTAATGCGGAAGTTTCACAAGTGCTCTGTAGATGTCAAGGTATCACTTTTTAAAGCTTTCTGGACACCATTGTACACGGCTCACCTGTGGAGTAACTACAAGGCTAGAAGCATGCAAAAATTAAAAGTTGCATACAACGATGCTTTACGGTTGCTGCTGAGGGTACCGAGATGGCACAGTGCCAGCCAGCTGTTTGTTAGCTTGGGGGTACCTACTTGTCAAGCACTTTTAAGAAAGTTAATGTACAGATTCATGTGTCGCCTGAAAGACTCGGACAATAATGTTATCTCGATTTTAATTAACCCTCTGAAGAGTTCTACCCGGTTCTCTTCCATGATTTGGAGACATTGGCGCAACAGCCTCTACAGACAGTGAGCATGTGTTTGCTCGCTGTGATTGGACTGATTTTATGTTTTTATCTGTTTGTTTTTATCTGTTTTGTGTTTAGCTTTTTATCTTATTTATTGATGAGTGTTTTGTCTTTTTGTGATATGGACCTTGAGTCTGAAATAAAGATTGGATTATATGTATGTAAAAGGAGAATGTATGTGTGTGAGAGGGCCAGAATGAATTATGGCCAACACGGCCCCTCGCACGGACATATACAAACACACACACATATATTATTTATATAAATATATATATACAATTTCAGAATCAAACAAGTATGAGAGCACTCTTATAATAACTTAACACTATCAGAGACTGGATATACCCCCCCCCCCCCCCCCCCTCTCTCTGGTAGCTACAATGGGGAAATTAAATTACGGGCCAAGATTTGTATTTACAATTATTAAAAGTAGGCAGAGGAAACTGTCTGCCGCATTTACGCACACACACACACACACACACACACACACACACACACACACACACACACACACACACACACACACACACACACACACACACACACACACACACACACACACACACACACACACACACACACACACACACACACACGCATACCATGGCCCTGTCTCAGGTCGACTATTTTCATTTCCTCGCTCCTCGGTCTCGGTCTCACCGGAAGTTGATTTGTCTGCGCCATCTTGAGTAGCGTCCCATGGCTCTTATTTCTGCCGGAGGACCGAGGATCGAGGAGCGATAATGGAGGAGCGATAACCGAGGAACCACCAGACCATCCTCCGATGAAATCCACTCGCCCCGCCCCCTTACTGTGTATCGCTCACTGATTGGACGAGGCAGTGCATGCACTGATCTGATGCTTCTTGACATGAGAGCAGTTTCTCAGCGGAGTGAAGAAAACACATGAACCTCACGGGACTCACTCCTCAGTTTATACCGTGTTTTGTTTCAATTCATGTTTCATTTAGTTACGAATATGTGATACATCTGAACAACAAAGTGGTCAAAAATCATTTTATTCATTTGTTGGAAACATTTTCATGATCGCTTTTTTCGTTTTACATTTTCATTTATTGTCATTTCCATTCAGTCAGTCATTAAGTGCTATTAAAATGTTAATGTGCTACATATCCACACAAACAAACAAAGTGTGCAATCCAATGAATGTTAATCTAACTGTGTTTTATAACATATCTCTTTTTCTTCTCTCAATTATTTTATTTCTATTGTGCACTCTAATCAATATTAATCAAACTATTGTTCGTTTATACATTTTAAGAATGACTTCTTATTTGATTTTATTTATTGGGGTCTACAACAGATGATAAAAATGTTTGTGTCAGTAAATGTGTGTAACCCTGAAATGGGGAATTGAAATGACGGGCCAAAAGTTGTATTTACAAGTAATAAAAGTAAGCAGAGGACACCAAACCAACTCAAGACCCGTCTGTCCGCCGCATCTACGCACTGTACAACACACACACACACACACACACACACACACACACACACACACACACACACACACACACACACACACACACACACACACACACACACACACACACACACACACACACACACACACACACACACACACACACACACACACACACACACACACACACACACACACACACACACACACACACACACACACACACACACACACACACACACACACACACACCTACAGCTCCTAAAGCATATCAGGCTATATATATTATATAATATATATAAATTCATTTCCGGGTCACTACCGGAGGACCGAGGAGTCGAGGAGGGGACATTTGAGTATTGAGAAGCCTCTCTTGCGTCTCTCCATGCTTCCCTGGTGGGAGGGACTAGTCGCAGGGAAACGACGCAAGTGAGGGAAACAAGGATTTAATTTAACCGGCCTGAGACGGGGCCCATGTCATCACCAGGGCTCGACATTATAAATGGCCCGCTGGCCCGGAAGCACTATTTAGACACCCCGAGCCAGCATAACGTACTTTTCACTTGCCCGCTCGGGCCACTAAAAGTATTGCTTTAAAAAAAAAAAAATTGTCCTGTGGTATTGGTATTTTGACTGGCAATTTTGTTAAATTATTCGTTTATTAACGCTACAGCATAGCGTTTCATGAGTCGGTTGTCGTTGTTGGGTGAAAAGCAAACGGCTGTTTGCTGCGGAGCGCAGTGCGAGCAGGCTCCAGTGAACGGGAGCGCGCTCCTTCGCTACAGACTATCGCGCCAACTAATCATTCGCCAAAATGTTTTTAATACCAGCGGTAACCGGCCAAGCGCCGGGCAAATAACAATCTTCAAATAAAAGAAAGTCACCGGAGGAATTAAAGGAGAGTGACAGGGAGCATGAGAAGAAGAGGGAGAGAAAGTTTCAGCTTGATCGATGGAGTTGGCTTCTAGTGGTGCAGTGACGCGTCCTAAAATCCATTAGATTTATGATTCTGTCATCTGCACCCCCAGTCATGTGACGTTGTTTACAATCTGACAGCTGGAAGCAAAGGAAAGTCCTCCGAGTCCGGCCTCATATGGCTATGGTAATCATACCAAATGCCTGCCTGGCGTTAGAGTATAGGGGACAAACCAAGCGGCAAACTCTGGGGAACAGCCGGGAAGCCAATATGGAAGTGCCACACACTGCAGTTCATTCATGGGCCGCTAGGGACTGGCTGCAGAAAGGAGCAATTTCCATAGACCCCCATGTTAAAATGCCCAACTTTACAGCAGAAAAAAACATGTTTCTACCCATGGATGCAATAAATATTATTATCGATATAGTTAGATTCCACCTTCATGATTATGAATCTGTGAGTGAATTGTTTTCTAACACGACCCTTTTATTTATATTAGGTCTTAAAGTTTTTGCATAAATTAGGGCATGGTCACGTTGATGGACACGTACATGCCTCACTGTCAGCTAACAGCAACTTGTCCACTCTGCTAGGCTACAACCATAGAGGCTACAACGTTAGTTAGTCATAGTACTGTACTTGACCCTTTTGCTTTAGCCGTGTTCATGGTAATTGTGCCTTTTAGGGAATATTGTTACAAATACCAGACAATTAAAATGTCGTGCTGTGCGCTTGAATGTACTAACAGAACTTCCAATAAGTCTAAAATGATAATATTATACATGTTAACCCCGTTCGCAGGTGTTTGTGTGCTTGGTAGCTTAGCTTGTTACTTATTAGCCAGCTAAGGACGTAACCCTGTATGCATACATATACATTTTAGTTTATGATTCAGCCTTGGGTAAGACTTTTATAGTCTATGGCTATTACGCCCATAATGCTAAACGGGAGCAAATGTTAATAGGGGACCCGATTATCCCAGTGGTGGCCGCCGGAGCTAACGGAGCCGCAGTGGGCTAGCTCCAGCTGGCGTCCCGGAGCTAGCCCACTGCGGCTCCGTTAGGTCCGGGCGGTGGAGTCCGTCTTTTCTCAACGTGTGAATGACAAGCATTAAGAATAACAACATATAGCTAATTCTCTTGCAGATTGTCTCATTTGATTATGAATGTATCGTTTATATAGGGGAACTACACTGTTAGCAGTAACTTGGTATGCATGTATTTCATGTTAGCTTAGCTTCTTAGCCTGAGCTAGCTCTGTTTACTTCCAGTTCGGAGGCAGCAGGTCCCGCCTCGGCTCCGCCTCTTTGCCCTTATTTGGAGCAGGCGGGATTAGACTCTGACGTTACAGTCGAGCCGTTAGTGGCCGACTCCGCCTACTAAGGGCTTCTCGGCAACTCTGCAGAATCCTGCAGAGTGACGTCACGGACACTACGTCCATTCATACAGTCTATGGGACAAACCAGGGGACTTTACTTCCTCTTGACACCGTCGGTTATTTACAAAAAAAACACCTAAATATATTTCTTATTGTGCTTCTGTCTTTCTGTGTCTTTTACTCTGCTCCGTAAACTCCCTCAATTAACTCATTCACACCAACGCAACTCCGGTTCAAGCTCCGTGCTAGAGCTTTTCAGGTTCAGAACCAGTTCTTAGTTTAGCTCTGGCTCTTTTAACACCGCCCAGAGTCCGACTGGTAATGCGTCGTTGCGTCATCGTGTGCGTCATGACGTTTGTGTGCGTGCTTCATAAAGCCAAACCGTGTGGATGAAATCAGTTGCATTCATTTCTTATGGCTCTATCTGCAGCTTTTCCGGAGTCATTTCTGTGGTTTAGTTATATTCTTATAAAGAAGTGTACTCGTGTTAATAAAGGTTTGTTTAAAACACAACTGCTTCCGAGGTCGGTCTTATTTCTTAAGGTGGACTGAACCATGAGTGTGGAGTAACGTTGTATCTTTCATTTAAGGGTGCGTTCACACCTGCCTTGTATAGTCCAGTTGAATCGAACCCTGGTGTGTTTAGCCGCTTGGTGCGGTTCATTTGGGTCGGTGTGAACGCAGTCCAAGACCTCTTAAGTGAACTAAACAACCGGACTCTGGTCCGCTAAAATATGTGGTCTCGGAGCGCTTGCTTGCGAACTCTGGAGTGGTTCATTGCTGGTGTGAACGCAGTCCGCACCAAAACATAGGAAGCGCAGTATTTACGTGTCACAAGAACGCGGATATCTTCAAAAATTAGCGAAAGAGTCTTTCAAGACATCCGCGGTTGTTTAGTTAAAGAGTAAAGCAGAATTAAGTGTTGAACAGTGTAGTGTAAAGTAAAAATTCTCCGTCAGCTACATAAAAGTAAGAACACCTGTCGTCGGTGAAACGCCCCTCCTCTGCAGAACGTCTCTCATGGATAATGTGCAGCAGCGCGGTCATTATCCTTGACAGTGGTCTGTCTGTTCTGGATTAAAAACGTGTCACGTGTTTTGAATTGACCAATCAGACTAACAGCAGCATGAGAATAATCTGCCGAAAGTGCCGATGCTCCATGGCGGAGGCTCCGCTAGGAATTGCCGGGATTTGCGTTTGTACCCCCTTAATGTCTGACCAATGGTTGAACAGCATTTCCGAGCACATGACTTGTGTTTAAAGTTTATAGTCCGTTTGAGTTTTGCCCGTGTGAACGCAAACCGAACCTTCTGAAAAATGAAACAATGTAACAAACTGTCGTCTGGTGCGCACCAGAGAGCGGACTATGAGGTGTGAATGCACCCTAAATGAACTGTAACCTTCACCCAGGTATGTAACAGCTGTTCTCAAATGAACACGTGAAGTAAAGTTTAATATTTATAGTTTTATAGATTTATAATGAGTTATAATGAGAGGTGATCAACGTGAATGCTCAGGTTCCACCTTAACACGCAGACACGTTGCTTCACCATGAGCAGAAACCTTTATTTATACAGTATATGGCAGAAACACTGAAACTCTTGTTAAGTTTCTCCATCGTTGTGTACAAACTAGATAAAACGCGGGCTTTTTGTTGTTGTTCAGGAGTTGATCTGTCCCCTGCCCCCGCCTCGACGTAAGCGTGACGTATGTTGTGCTTTTGCTCTGGCCGGACAATTTTTTGGTGCTTGAAACGAACCGGATTCCGGAGCTAAGAGGCTGCTCCGCTGCGGTGTGAACAGGAAAACCCGGTGCTTTTCAAGCTCCAGCTCCGAACCGGCCCTGAAACACCGTTGGTGTGAATGAGGTAAATGGGGCCGCTCGCTCTCTTTTCTTGATTGCCCTCTCACGGAGAACACTTCACTGCCCCGATTTATTGTAGGATTTCTGCTATGTCTCTACTTTAGTTTGTCCATCTCTGTTACTAAGTTATGGAATTCTAAATAAACAAGTAATTAGATACCTTACCGTTACTGCGCTCATAAAGAATGATAAGAATAATGCATATTGAACTGGTTTAATTAATTAGTGGGTTTATTTAAGGTAATTATAGAAACCCTATTTTATCAGTAGGCTATGTCTGCACAGCAATGGTAAAACTACATTAAAACAGAATTGTCTCCATTGTTTCTTTAATAGTTACTAACATTAGATATTGTAATGAGATATGAACCGCAAAACAAAAAATTTGCCTGAATAACGAATTTAACAGTTGGACATAAAAGTAAACTGAGTGTCACTTGCAATGACAGTGTTGTGTTTTTATTTTATGAGTTTATGTTAGAATTTTCAAAAGGTCTTGTGTTTTTTTCCGGGGGGGGGGGGGCTTTTTTCCAGTTTAGAGCAATAGCCCCTCCAAATGTCTGTGCACGTCCCTGCCCATATTCCACACACACCTACACACTGTACCACACACATAATCTAAAGCAGGGGTGGGGAACCTTTTTCCTCTCAAGGGCCATTTACATTTTTTCAACATCCTCCGAGGGCCGTAAGGCAAGGCAATGCAAGTTTATTTATATAGCACCTTTCAGCACCAGGCAATTCGAGGTGCTTTACAAAAATGAAAGACATTCAGACAAAGGCATTTAAAACAGTAAAAGATAATAAAAGAAACATTAAAAGAAAAACAAAAAATGAAAGACATTAAAGGTGGGGTAGGTACGTTTCAGAAACCGGCTCGAGATACACTTTTTGTTATATTCCATGGAATGCTCTTAACATCCCGATAGCAATGAATATCTTAAGTGCTTTGACAAAAAATCCATTAAAAAAATTCATCTGTGGAAGCCGTAATACTGTAAAAAGTACAACCAATCGTTTGGATTGGATTGTCTGTCAGCCTTCCATCTCGTGCACGCACAAATGTATCTCGTGCCCTCATTGGGCGTGCATTGCAGAAATACTTCAATGACTTGCCAGCAACAGGCGGCCACTTTCACCAGTCTGCTGACGTTATGTGCGCGTTCATGTGTGTTGGAGGAGGTGCTCTGTAAGCAAGTCTGAAGGAAGGGGCGGATTCATTTCGGCTGCGTACTTTCAAATGTTAGTGCACCCGAGCCGGTTTCTGAAACGTACCTACCCCACCTTTAAGAAAATGGCATTTAAAATCAGTCATTAAAAAGAAAAGCTAATAAAATAAACATTAAAAGATACATGTTACAGTGCAGTCTAAGATATGAATAGTTCAATTCTTTCGGTTCTTGATTTTTAATTTATTCTCAGAACCTCCCTTTGGAAATCCGAACATTTCCGTCCCGATTGTTAATTTAGACTGACTGTTTTCACCATGTTTTGCTCGCATGACATCCACAATCGGACCCTCAGGAGGGTGTACTAGCCCCCTACTTAAAAAAATTAGGGCTGTCAAGTTAACGCGTTAATAACGCGTTATTTGTCCACTCATATGTTGATAAGAGTATTAAAAACTTGAAAAATATCCCTCTAAGGTACATTTAGAACAGATACAAAATTTGCGATTAATCGCGATTAACTATTTTAATCGACTGATAGCCCTAGAAAAAATACATGGATAAAAGTTACAGTGCAGTCTAAGATATGAATAGTTCAATTAAAAGCAGCGACAAAAAGAAAAGTCTTCAGCCTGGATTTAAAAGTACAAATTATTGACCTCTGCTTAAAAGTCACAGCCCATTCATTTGGCCTTTCTTTCATGCTGTGCAAAGAAAACGCAACCTCTTAATCCAGATATCTTGCTATGACTCGCGGATGCATTCACGTGCACGGTTCTGGCGTGACCACCAAAACAGAAAGATATGGACACAAGATGTGTGCAAATGTATTTAGTTTCCTATCCATGTGGACATGATTTAAGTGGGGGGGGGACCTAACCTCCTCTAGGGGGGTCCGAGGGGCATGCTCCCCGGGAAGATTTTTTTTTAAATGTTGAAGTTGAAAGCATCAATCTGGTGCACTTTGAGAGCAAAATGAAGAGATCTATGGATACATCTCTCAACACCCATATGAAACAGAACTGGAAGCAGATTTACTTTTTCTTTATGGATATTTTACAAATCACTCCCCTTTCAAACTGTATTCTTGTTTATTAATAACAACTTTTTTACTGTCATATAGTATTTTATACCTGTTTACTTTATTCTCTTGTGTTTTTATAACTATAATGATCATATAAAGATGTGCCTTTACGTCACTGGTTGTAGAAAAAGCGTCTTATATTCGTTAGCATAGCTAGCTAACCAGATGCTAATAACAACACAGTTATTGACTGTATGATCAGAATGACAGATGAACAGATCGCCACTGGGCTTTCAACTAAAGACACAGCCACGCAGAAACTGCGGCATGTGGAGCCTACGGACTTATGGGTACTGCAATTTTTTGAAGTCCCGGAGCGACGTTCTGGTGCTCTCCGTCAGCACTGCAACCCTGTCAAACGAGACATATACACGTAAGGCTCGTGTTGTGTTCAAGGACCATGACCGTTGCCAGGAAAAACAGGCACTCGCTTGTTTAATTATTTTGCGGTCTAGATTTATGGAATTTTTTTCTTTTTTGCGTGTGTTTATAAATTACCTCGAGGGCCACACCAAATGGTCTCGCGGGCCGTATACGTCCCGGGGGCCGGAGGTTCCCCACCCCTGATCTAAAGCATAAGGCTACAGCCGTTGTGTATTTTATTATGTGAAGCACTAAATGGTTTTAGAAAAATATCGACTCTTTGTTTGTAGATATCTACTAAACTAAAGCATACAAATACAGAGAGTAATGTAGGCCTGTCATATATTATTGAGCGATATATTATACACACTGTTATGCTTTCTGCACGGACCTCAGCAGCTCTTCTCACTGTAAACATTGAGCTGCGATTAAAGCAGTTAATGAAATAATATCCAGCAGTTTATATCCAGTCTCTGATAGTTTTACGTTATTATTTTACGTTATTATGAGAGTGCTCTCATACTTGTTTGATTCTGAAATTGTAGCCTATATATTTATATAAATATATATATAAAAATATGTTTGTGTATGTCCGCATCTGTAGCCTGTTATTGTCTCATTATACCGCACTGTGAATGAATCAAAGTAAATATATAAGTCATCATGAACACATATGTCCATCAGACAGAGGGCTGCTGCCTTCTGTCATCATTAATGGACGTCTCTTTAAAATGACCGCTCAGAGGAGAGGAGTTCTCATTTCTCTAACCGCCTGCTGCTTCCCTTCCTCTCTCCTCGGCTCCCCTCCTCGGCTCCTCCACTCGTATCTCCTGTGGGCGGGACTAAGTATCGAGGATAGGAGTCGAGGAGGGGAAATTAGATAAATGGGAAACGTTATATTCTGTGTATTCAGAGCCAGTGAGCAGCGGACTTTCTAAATAATAATAAAAAAAAGCTGTTAATGCGCGATATAATAATTGTTGGCATGAATTAATTATTGCGATTATAAATCACACCACATAACACACACACATCAGACGCGTTGCACACATGATGGCTGATCTCTGCTACACCGTGGAAAGCCCCGCCATGTAGCAACAGGTATAATGGAGTAATAAAGGGTGGTGACAAAAGACAGCAAAGTGATGAAATCATTTGCCTGTTAGTCTACAGGCGATGAAAGCAGGTACTCTTCAGAAAGCAGAAACCTGAACGGCTACATTCCTCACTAAGCTTTTCCTCCAACACACTGTGGACACAGGGTGTGTGTGATATTGGGACATTTTGGGGAAAACATTTGGAAGTTAGCTTTTCATTATTGGTTGAAACTTATTCCAAAGGACACTGCTCTATGAGATAAAAAATAATAATTCATAAGATCATACGTATGTGTGTAACATCTACATAAATGAAAACCCACAAAACACACAACATGAAAATAATGATTTTTAAGCATATCATAACAAAAAATGACCAGAGAGTGACCAATAAGGAATAATTAAAAACAGTATTTACAGTAAATAACGCAATCATAACTTATCATAGGACGCAGGGACAGAGCCCAAGATAATACATTTAATTATAAGTCTTATAAAATACTATAGTGCAAAGTGAAAAGATGAGTTTGGCAGACATCCCAGTCCAGTGTCTAATTGAGACTCATTTGATCCAGTTAGTCTCCATTCACTGAATGGTTTGTTGTGATGAAACAGAACAATTAGAATTGGAAGTGAGCATTTTGTGCTGGGTTTCCTGTGATTAAAGGTCTTTAACCCGTTTCAATTATTAAACCTTCAAACATTGTGAGAGAAATCGTTTTGTACGATAACTAAGAATGGACATATCATGAGTTTCCAGGATTTGACCGAGATATAGTGATTCCAACATTTTGACTTTTTACATATCTCAAAAATGAAATGTTCGAGTGACCGAGGTAAGGACACGGACATACACTCAGATTCAAGGCAATCTTGATGCAATTCCACAACAACCATGTTGCCGGTTTCAGGGATAATAAAGAGGCAAACCACCTTTTTAGGAAGGTTATTAATTACATTCATTTTGGAAGAATGTGCATGTTCATTTTGGGGGAATTCTGAGATATGGAATAACTGAGGAATGCAATGTGGTGCACATAGGAAGTATAAAGAATAGTCTGACTCTAGACCAGTGACCACCAACTGGCGGCCCGCGGGCCACATCCGGCCCGCCAGACATTCTCATCCGGCCCGCACGACGGGGGTGACTGTGGCGTTGGCGGAGTGGTTACTGCGTTCGCCCCCCTCCCATTTCTTTGTTTACAACGTCTCGTGAGTAAGGTGCAGTACCGGAGTCCAACAGAGAGGCAGCAGCTGCGGGACAGTAGACTGCGTACTGCGAAACCTTCCCTCCCCTGAAGAAGAAGAAGTGATCCATCATCCTTCGTTGTGAAGAGTCTGGTTAATGCGCTCTGCACCACAGCAGTAGCCCCGCTGCGACAGAGTCCAACAGTAAGCTGGAGCTGCGGGACAGTAGCCTAGAAGCAGGGTTGGGTTGTAACGGAATACATAACGGCGTTACGTAATCAGAATACAAAAATCAATTAGGCTAACTGTATTCAGCTGGCGTTACATTTGAAAAACGAGTAATCTGATTACAGTTACTTTCGTAAACCTGAAGTGAATACATTTTGGAATACTTATTGGAGGAAAAGTTTCCTCACAAAATGTAATATTCATTACCGGCAGAACTGTGTGCACACTGCACAAAGACCCTCCAGAAAAACGCGATTCTGCGATCGCAGAATTTTCCGCATAATCAGCAAAATGGCGCAGATTTTTAAAAAGCCGCATATTTATCAAAAGGCCGCATAATCCCCACATTTTTCTACACAAAGTTGAAAAAAAAAGTTAACTCATCTTGATGTGAAGTGATGATGATGCGCGACGTCATCAGCTCGCGCATCACAGAAGGTAAACAACACCGTAGAGTGAACGTGTGGAGCTCACTCGATGAACAAATCTAATCCATCTCATTTACCGACGAACAATTCAGCTAAAGACCGGGCAAAGCAGTACCCCGATGTCTTGCATGAAAGTGGGGGGAAACTATTCTGCACCCCGTGCAACTGTGTGTTGGAGCATAAGAGAACATCGGTGACGACCCACTTTGATTCATTCAAACATTCGAAAATGCTTTCTGCTGCTGCGGACAAGAAAGCCAAACAACTCACGTTCACCGAGGCATCGGCCTCCAAAACCCTTTCGAGGGCTACAAGAAACGAAGTGAGTAGCCTACAAGATTGAAGCTGGTCAGATAACGAACGATTAAATGAAAACAGAATGAGGCGGAGAAGTGTGTGTGTGTGTGTGTGTGTGTGTGTGTGTGTGTGTGTGTGTGTGTGTGTGTGTGTGTGTGTGTGTGTGTGTGTGTGTGTGTGTGTGTGTGTGTGAGAGAGAGAGTGTGATTAAAATAGCCCAATTGCTTTTACAATAAATAAACATTGAATGTGTTTAATTGAATAGTAAAGGGGTTTAACGTTAGTGGCAGGTTGTGTGTGAGAGAGAATAAATAAATAAGACAGCCCAATATTGATTTTTTTCCGCATATTTCGCAACTTTCCGCATATTTTGCAACTTCCCGCAATTTCACCGCATAAAATCACATAAAACCCTGCATGTTTGATCGCATAATCAAGGATTTTAGCCCGCATAATCAAGGATTTTTGCCCGCGTTTTTCTGGAGGGTCTAACAAGCCAACACATCCTCACTCCCAGGTCGGCCTATGTTGACGTTATGTCAAGTCCCCTGCCGGCTTTTTCCAACGCAAGGGGAGGGGCCTTAGCGTCCATTTTCAACGCAAGGGGGGGGGCCTTAGCGGCCATTTTCAACGCAAAGGGGGGGGCCTTAGCGTCCATTTTCAGCTTTCCGAGATGTCCATGTGCTTCTATGGACGCTCATGGAAGCACGGCATTCGTTTGTGTCGGCTGCCCTTAAAGGTAATGTGAGCGTCCATTCTCATTGGATAGCGGAGAATTGTACACCCGGAAGTAAATATTCCCCTTACTGACGATTGATTTTACAGTGATATCTGCACTACTCATCGACTAAAAAACACCAGATTATCCTTGTTAATTACACAACATTGATTGGTTTAAATTGTGTGCAATGCTTTTGTATTTTTCCCCTTCGATTCGGAGAAACAAATCTTTTTTCGGAGTAAAGGATGGCAGAAGACACTACACTACCCAGAATCCCCAGCTATCATTTCTCCCTGCAGAAAAAGAAAACATGGCCGAACTTCGTTTTATTCTGGGTGTAAAATGCCTATTTTAAAGTTAGTTTGGCCATTAAAATGCGTTTTGATGTCATTTGATGCGATAAATATGAGTTGTTATTTCAGATTATGTGTGCAGTGGATGTACATGATCTTTAGTTTGCTAGTTATTACGAAGATTACTTCAGGAAATTGCGTCCAACGTTTTCATTGTTACCAAGGTGGTTGCTAGGGACGCTGCTATCGATATTATTTCTGTTATGTTGTGTAACTGTTTAATGGTGTTATCTTTATTGCTACCCCCTTCCCCGTCAATGTATGGTGTTGGTCCACAGCGCAAACATATTAGTTTAACAAAATCCGCATCTAAAGATACGTTATTTCCCCCCTGTGCAATTCCAGTCTCACATCTCACAGCACATCGTCATTAACAAATACCGGAAACAGACCGAAAACATTTAAAAAAAAAAAAATAATACCTTATTCCGAGTGTGCTTGCTTTTCTCTTTGAAAGTCATCACATAACGGCATTGTAATACACGGTTCGGCTGCATTAAATATTACATATCTGCCGTAGTTCTGTATTTATAGGGCCCTGATGAGAAGACAAACATGAGGAACTGAAAACGTGACGTGGATCATAAATATATCAGCCATTAAACAACATCTTACATTTCTTTTCACACAATACGTCTCCTTGCAGTATCAACACTAATTCGGCTCACTTTTATATTTGATCCAATTGGTAGATAGGCTGTATTTACACCATAAAGGTGCACAGATGATATAAAGAGACACCTGGTGGTTAAAGCATGTTATTGAATTTCATTATTTTTATTATTAGATATTAATAGGATCCCTATAAAGTATATTCATTACTCGTTATTCTCTACTAATAGTTAATTAAAGACTGTATGTAATGACTATTTTGCACATCCCTTTCAAGATTTCAAGATTTTCTAAGGTTCATTGACATATCATATAGGCCTACACAACTATGGTGTAGTTCTGCACTGAATGAAAAACTTGGGTCGCAGGTTCCTCAACAGTGCATTACAAGACATCTATCAATATGTGTGCATACCTCCAGCAATGTTAACTATGTTGAAGCACTTATTTTAACTGATATTATACATAATGTATTATACTCTTATGATGTATGCAGATATTTCATCTCCGGCCTTGTCAGGTATTGAACAATCAATAAATAAAGAACACAGAATTGTTAAATATAAAACACAGAATTTGTGTGATTATACTAAATGATTTTCAAATAAACACCACTGCATATTTAACTGTTACACATGCTGATGTAACGCAAATGTTCCAACTTGGGATCAATAAAGTATATCTTATCTTAAGCTGATCGATGGCTACTGCCATATTTGCAAAATGTGCCTCTGAACCTTGACAAGTGCATGTTTCAGGCTTATCAATTAATGTAATGTAATGTAATGTAATGTAATGTTATCAATTAACAACAGGAGGGGTCACAAACATAAGTCCAGCTGTTAAATAAAGCTCTTCTGACCTTAGCTGGCATGTGGGTATATATATTAATACTGCCCATTATGGGACGCGGTGGACCCGTTCAAATCCAGTTTTGAACAGTCTGCCGTGGTTCCATCCCATTTCAAGTGCTGTTCGAGGCTCGGTAACCCTCTGAGCACACTCTCCAATCACAGAGCTTGAGGACTATCACGGGGTTTGTCAAACAGAGCACATGGTGTAGTCCAAACGATAGCTGGGGATTCTGGGTAGTGTAGTGTCTTCATTGCCTTTAAGGGCAGTTGACACAAACGAATGCCGTGCTTCCATGAGCGTCCATAGAAGCACATGGACATCCCGGAAAGCTGAAAATGGACGCTAAGGGCCCCCCCCTTGCGTTGAAAATGGACGCTAAGGCCCCCCCCCCCCTTGCGTTGAAAATGGACGCTAAGGCCCCCCCCCCCCCCCTTGCGTTGGAAAAAGCCGGCAGGGGACTTGACATAACGTCAACATAGGCCGACCTGGGAGTGAGGATGTGTTGAACAAGCACAGCCTGCAGCATGTCTGTGAGCAGAGAGAGATGCAGCGTGTCTGTGAGGCCCCGCCCCCGCACGCAGATGAGAGAGAGAGAGATCTCTTTTAAAATGTATTGAAAGTTAGAAACGGAGATGGTTAGATAAAATGTGCAAGATAACGTTTATGTAGCATTTCTTTATTGTCGAAATGATGACATTTATAACGGGATGAAATCAAAGTGAATTGCCTGCTGCTGAAGGCATGGGGCAAGTGACTGGAAAAAGTTTCAAAAGTTATTACATCGTTTCAGATAATAATAATAATGATAATTCATTCTATTTAGGGGCGCCTTTCAAAGCACCCAAGGACACCTTACAATGCATAACATATTCCAAGGAAAGGTTTTAAGACAGTACAAAGAATGCAGTCCGGGTGATGTTTTTTCTGTGGAGTGCAGATGAGAGAGCTGTCCAGAATGACACCAAGATGTTGTGTTTGAGCTCTTGATAAGCCATTAAAACAGTAAAATACGTGTCTCCTGTGCACCAAAACATACCCATCTGTTATGGAAAAAGAAAGTATTCCAAAAGTAATCTGAATACTATTTATAAAATTCTGGGCTATATAAAAATCGCTGGCCCGCGATAGTGTCTCTTGGTTACATTTCGGCCCTTGGACAAATGTAGTTGGTGATCCCTGCTCTAGACGATAATGATATGCAACCAGGATGTTGTTGATCACAAGCAAGAAGCTAAAGAGCAGGTTTATACAATGGAACACAAGCCCTCCAACACACTGAGCGAATGAGTTTTAAATGGAAGAAATAAACCGATAAATGCTTTGGACATAATGGACACTTGTAACCATGACAGCATTATGAATTTAAGATTGATGTTTGTTTAGTTAATTGTTTTTCTTATGGTTTAGGCTATATAACATGTACACATTTACATGTGCAAAACCTTTTGATTAATGTAATAACTCAATAAATCATAAAGTAAAAACATAAAAGTTGACACTGATTTGCTGACTCAAGCTACTTTTAATATTCTGAAAATCGATTTCTGTAATAATACCACCTGGAAATGAAGCTTAATGTACCTGTAATGACTGATGGATTTGACATGTACTGTATCACTCATTGTTTACAGCAGCAGCATCAGTGTAGTGTATTGATATTTGATTCGCATGTTGTTGTTGTTGTTGTTGTTGTTGTACAGCAGGGATCACCAACTACATTTGTCCAAGGGCCGAAATGTAACCAAGAGACACTATCGCGGGCCAGCGATTTTTATATAGCCCAGAATTTTATAAATAGTATTCAGATTACTTTTGGAATACTTTCTTTTTCCATAACAGATGGGTATGTTTTGGTGCACAGGAGACACGTCTTTTACTGTTTTAATGGCTTATCAAGAACTCAAACACAACATCTTGGTGTCATTCTGGACAGCTCTCTCATCTGCACCCCACATAAAAAACATCACCCGGACTGCATTCTTTGTACTGTCTTAAAACCTTTCCTTGGAATATGTTATGCATTGTAAGGTGTCCTTGGGTGCTTTGAAAGGCGCCCCTAAATAGAATGAATTATCATTATTATTATTATTATCTGAAACGATGTAATAACTTTTGAAACTTTTTCCAGTCACTTGCCCCATGCATTCAGCAGCAGCAGGCCGTTCACTTTGATTTCATCCCGTTATGAAATGTCATCATTTCGACAATAAAGAAATGCTACATAAACGTTATCTTGCACATTTTATCTAACCATCTCCGTTTCTAACTTTCAATATATTTTAAAAGAGATCTCTCTCTCTCTCATCTGCGTGCGGGGGCGGGGCCTCACAGACACGCTGCATCTCTCTCTGCTCACAGACATGCTGCAGCGCTGTGCTTGTTAGACCCTCCAGAAAAACGCGGGCAAAAATCCTTGATTATGCGATCAAACGTGCGGGGTTTTATGTGATTTTATGCGGTGAAATTGCGGGAAGTTGCAAAATATGCGGAAAAAAATCAATATTGGGCTGTCTTATTTATTTATTCTCTCTCGCACACAACCTGCCAATAACGTTAAACCCCTTTACTATTCAATTAAACACATGCAATGTTTATTTATTGTAAAAGCAATTGGGCTATTTTAATCACACTCTCTCTCTCTCTCACACACACACACACACACACACACACACACACACACACACACACACACACACACACACACACACACACACACACACACACACACACACACACACACACACACACACACTTCTCCGCCTCATTCTGTTTTCATTTACTCGTTCGTTATCTGACCAGCTTCAATCTTGTAGGCTACTCACTTCGTTTCTTGTAGCCCTCGAAAGGGTTTTGGAGGCCGATGCCTCGGTGAACGTGAGTTGTTTGGCTTTCTTGTCCGCAGCAGCAGAAAGCATTTTTGAATGTTTGAATGAATCAAAGTGGGTCGTCACCGATGTTCTCTTATGCTCCAACACACAGTTGCACGGGGTGCAGAATAGTTTCCCCCCACTTTCATGCAAAACATCGGGGTACTGCTTTGCCCGGTCTTTAGCAGAAATGTTCGTCGGTAAATGAGATGGATTAGATTTGTTCATCGAGTGAGCTCCACACGTTCACTCTACGGTGTTGTTTACCTTCTGTGATGCGCGAGCTGATGACGTCGCGCATCATCATCACTTCACGTCAAGATGAGTTAACTTTTTTTTTCAACTTTGTGTAGAAAAATGCGGGGATTATGCGGCCTTTTGATAAATATGCGGCTTTTTAAAAATCTGCGCCATTTTGCTGATTATGCGGAAAATTCTGCGATCGCAGAATTGTGTTTTTCTGGAGGGTCTTTGTGCAGTGTGCACACAGTTCTGCCGGTAATGAATATTACATTTTGTGAGGAAACTTTTCCTCC
This sequence comes from Pseudochaenichthys georgianus, assembly GCF_902827115.2. Lineage (NCBI taxonomy): Eukaryota > Metazoa > Chordata > Actinopteri > Perciformes > Channichthyidae > Pseudochaenichthys > Pseudochaenichthys georgianus. The sequence goes on along the minus strand of NC_047507.1, from coordinate 43,496,664 downwards.
AATAAGTATTCCAAAATGTATTCACTTCAGGTTTACGAAAGTAACTGTAATCAGATTACTCGTTTTTCAAATGTAACGCCAGCTGAATACAGTTAGCCTAATTGATTTTTGTATTCTGATTACGTAACGCCGTTATGTATTCCGTTACAACCCAACCCTGCTTCTAGGCTACTGTCCCGCAGCTCCAGCCTCTCTGTTGGACTCTGTCGCAGCGGGGCTACTGCTGTGGTGCGGAGCGCATTAACCAGACTCTTCACAACGAAGGATGATGGATCACTTCTTCTTCTTCTTCAGGGGAGGGAAGGTTTCGCAGTACGCAGTCTACTGTCCCGCAGCTGCTGCCTCTCTGTTGGACTCCGGTACTGCACCTTACTCACGAGACGTTGTAAACAAAGAAATGGGAGGGGGGCGAACGCAGTAACCACTCCGCCAACGCCACAGTCACCCCCGTCGTGCGGGCCGGATGAGAATGTCTGGCGGGCCGGATGTGGCCCGCGGGCCGCCAGTTGGTGGTCACTGTTGTACAGTGTGTTTGGTGTTTTGCTGTTGTGCCACATGCAACGCCTTGTTATAGCATGCCTTGGTATAATGCTATGTTTAAGATGTGGTCATGCCAATAAAGCTAATTTGTATTGGGATAGTGGTGGTCTAATGCAGTGGTTCTCAAATGGGGGTACGCGGACCCCTAGGGGTACGTTGGAGTACTGCAGGGGGTACGTGAGATTTATTTTATGTTAAGAAAAAAAAAGATAAATATACCAATTTTAGGAAAAGTAACGAAGTTTGAGCAGTGTGGGTTTTATATTAATAGACTAGAGTTACACATATTTCAAAACACGAAGTGTAATAACTGCAGTTAGCCTCCCTGTTAGAATGACAAAGATCCTCAGTGAAGCACAACGTTTGAGAATCACCGCATTAGACCGCTGATTCTCAAACTTTTTTCAATCATGTACCCCCTTTGAAAAAAAAATTCAGCCAAGTACCCCCTGATCAGTGCAAAAACTATTTGTTAGGGGAAAAAATGCCTATATAAAGAGGTACAGTACAGCAATGCACCATCAGTGTCTGATTTATTAAAACAACACATGAGAAACACTTAAATGCTACATTTCAAATGTTTACAATCCATCACTAAATTCATGGCAAACCAATTTTAACATCATGCAATCACACTAAGACGACATTAGTTACATTGAACTGATCTTTTTAACAAGTTGTTCTTACAATGTAGTGAAACATGGGCTTGTGCTTCACTCAGGATCTTTGTTATTCTGACAGGGAGGCAAACTGCAGTTATTACACTTCACGTTTTGAAATATGTGTAACTGTTAATATAAAACCCACACTGCTCAAACTTCCTTACTTTTCCTAAAATTGGTATATTTATCTTTTTTTTTTTCATTAACATAAAATAAATCTCACATACCACCTGCAGTACTCCAACGTACCCCTAGGGGTCCACGTACCCCCATTTGAGAGCCACTGGTCTAATGGATAGTGAGGTGGGGTGAAGATCGGAAGGTTATGAGTTCGAACACCACCACTAGTGTGCCCTTGAGTAAGGCACTTAGCCCTTAGTTACTCCAGGGAGAATGTCCCTGTAATTGGTCATTGTAAGTCGCTTTGGATGAAGGCGTCAGCTAAATGAAATGTATTTGTATTGTACTGTGTACTCACTCACCACCAGGGACCATCAGTGAGCTGCATCAAGATGCAGAGGTTCCTGTGACAGAACTCAACCAGGCAGTATCCTAACAATGATAACTTCCATTTCTAGCCTGGTCTGTGTTCATAATGAAGTCTCTCCTCAGTATTCTTTGATTGTGAAAGACTAAGCAGGTTGGCTTCACATCAGGTTACAACAACAATCTTGATCAATCAAATCAAATCAGGTTTTATTTATATAGCACATTTTAAAAACGATTTTTGGTCGAGCCAAAGTGCTGTACATTATGTACAGCACTTTGGCTCGAATATAACAGCACAATTTGTTCAGAATATCAGTGTGAGAAACCGACACCCTCTGTCCTTAGACCCTCTGTCCTCAGACCCTCTGTCCTTAGACCCTCACATCGTACAAGGAAAAACTTCCAGAGAAAACCCACAGTTTAAAGGGAACATGGGAGAACCCTCAGGGAGAGCAACAGAGGAGGGATCCCTCTCCCAGGAAGGACAGACGTGTGTAAATGGAAGAGATAATACATTTGCAACATAGGTAGTCCGAATGTGTCTGAAATGCATGTGTCTGTAATAAGAAGATGAATCCACAAGGATGTCAGCTACAATCCTGAGGAAGCCATCAGGGAAGCAGCATGACGAGACCCAAGGCAGGGCCGCAGAGACAGGTTCAGCCACGACCCGAAGTCCACGACTTAGTCCAGAACTCAGGATAGAGGATCCAAGACACAGGACTACAGCAAGAGGATCAGCCTCGACTCCGGATCCCGGGGGAAATGTATAGACACAAAAGAAAAAGACAATTTGGGGGAGGCTGGGTTCATCGGAACATGAGAGGACACAGACACAGACAGGGAGCAAGGTCCCCACTGGAGCCTTAGTTGGAATTGGTGAGAGGTAAGGAGGTACGCTGTGACTACGGCATAACACTCCCCGGCCTGAATAAGCCACTCTGCAAACCTGTTTCCCTCTAAAGAAACCTCGAGAGGTCAGAGAGGGGAAAGGTTTTGGATAAAGAGAGGATAGAAAGAATAGATTACAGGAGTAGAGAGTATGAGAAGTAGAGAGAGAACATATTTTGAAGAATGAGAAGTAGTAATAACCTTAGTTTTAAATATAAGGCAAGGCAAGTTTATTTATATAGCCCCTTTCAGCACCAGGCAATTCAAGGTGCTTTACAAAAATGAAAGACATTCAGACAAAGGCATTTAAAAACAGTAAAAGATAATAAAAGAAACATTAAAAGAAAAACAAAAAATGAAAGACATTAAGAAAATGGCATTTAAAATCAGTCATTAAAAAGAAAAGCTAATAAAATAAACATTAAAAGATAAATGTTACAGTGCAGTCTAAGATATGAATAGTTCAATTCTTTCGGTTCTTGATTTTTAATTTATTCTCAGAACCTCCCTTTGGAAATCCGAACATTTCCGTCCCGATTGTTAATTTAGACTGTTTTCACCATGTTTTGCTCGCATGACATCCACAATCGGACCCTCAGGAGGGTGTACTAGCCCCCTACTTAAAAAAATTAGGGCTGTCAAGTTAACGCGTTAATAACGCGTTATTTGTCCACTCATATGTTGATAAGAGTATTAAAAACTTCTATCCCTCTAAGGTACATTTAGAACAGATACAAAATGTGCGATTAATTTGAGATTAATCGCGATTAACTATTTTAATCGACTGACAGCCCTAGAGAAAATACATGGATAAAAGTTACAGTGCAGTCTAAGATATGAATAGTTCAATTAAAAGCAGCGACAAAAAGAAAAGTCTTCAGCCTGGATTTAAAAGTACAAATTATTGACCTCTGCTTAAAAATCACAGCCCATTCATTTGGCCTTTCTTTCATGCTGTGCAAAGAAAACGCAACCTCTTAATCCAGATATCTTGCTATGACTCGCGGATGCATTCACGTGCACGGTTCTGGCGTGACCACCAAAACAGAAAGATATGGACACAAGATGTGTGCAAATGTATTTAGTTTCCTATTCATGTGGACATGATTTAAGTGGGGGGGGGGACCTAACCTCCTCTAGGGGGGTCTGAGGGGCATGCTCCCCCGGGAAGATTTTTTTTTAAATATTGAAGTTTTCGAGCAGTCCCTCTCATAAATGTCATGGAGTAAGATATAGATATAAGATCCAAGTTTTTAGGATTTAAGTGAAAGAGCAAGAACCAAAATGTAGGTGTAATTAGATTATTCTATCAACTTTAAGCTTTATCAAAAGGAAGGTCTTAAGCGTACTCTTGAAACGGATAGGCTGTCCGCCGCCCGAACACAAACTGGAAGCTGATTCCACAAAAGTGGAGCTTGATAAGAAAAGCCTAAAAGGCCCGAGAGAAGAAGTGAGTTTTAAGAGTTGATTTAAAAACCCTTAATGTCTGGAACGACCTCACGTGGAGGGGCAAAGTGTTCCAGAGCCTGGGGCCAACTGCTGTGACGGCTCGGGTCTTAGGCACTATCAACAACAGCTGATCAGCAGACCGTAAGGCTCTGCCTGGGGTGTAGCGCTGGAGGAGTTCGGCTACATAGGCCGGAGCCAGCCCATTTAGGGCTTTGAAAACAAATAAAAGGAGTTTAAAATGTATTCTGAACCGAACTGGAAGCCAGTGCAGTGAGGCCAGAGTTGGGGTGATGTGGTCACGCCAGTGAGAAGACGTGCAGCTGCGTTCTGAACTAGCTGCAGGCGTCTAATTGAGATGATTTATTACTCACAGGCTTGGTCTTGATGAAAAAACCCACGTTTCCTCACAGCCGGCTGTTTGCTGTCGTCACTGCTGCTAAATTTAGAAACTGTGGCCGTCTGAAAACTAAACAGCCCCCCCCCTCCCCCTCCCTGGTTGGAGTGAAGGTGGCATGGACATGTGACTATGATAAGTCAGGTCAAAACAGTTGCAGCGCACAAAGTGATAAGTGACATTGAGTGAAGCAGACAATACTACAGCGTGGGTTTGACATATGTTTTCATGTATGTGTTCTGAGTCAAGATGTCAGCACTGCTACTTAGTTTCCAATGTCAGGAATCTAACCACGCGCTGCCAACCTAGACAAGTCCACCAGGTTTAGCAATACAAACACATCGAACCCTGACTTGTAGCAGAGCAGGTTTGTTTTGTTGATCAAATTCTTAGGAAAGCAGGGAGGGGGGGGGGGGGGAAGGAGGTGTGGCCGTTTCAGGTGGAATTCCCCTGAACTTACCTGAAGCCGCCCCCTCACAGGAGTATAAATCCCAACAGGTGGCTAAACACAGCAGCAAGAGCACCTGAGCCTCGGAGACAGAGACGAGGAGCTCGAACTGGAGATTAAACACTTTCTCTTGAGCATCACATTGTGGCTCGGCTCTCATCAGGTAAAATATACCACTTAACTAATCAATTCAAATGTAAGTGTTCATGTTTCAAACAGTGCTGATTTGTATTATTTCTAAAAAAGCTTGAGAAAACTAAACACTTGTTTTAATGTATTATTAGATTCTCTTTAAATGAGTGTGAAAGTGGAGTGTTAACATGTGCCTTCTTCTATGCTCCCAGTGTCTCCATGTCATCACAGTGCCTGAGCAGCATCCTAACTAGTGCCAACCTCGCCATGTATCAGACTGAGCCCCTGGAGGTCCTGCCGCAGCAGCTCCCCAGCATCAACAGCCTTCAGATCAGCAGTTTGTCCTACAGCTCCAGCATGAGCGGTAAGAGCCTCCTCTGTGCTCGATGAGATGTGTGGCTGCACCAACAGAGTGAAACTGTAATGTGTTGGCTGTGAACGCTTTGTTCACCTTTACAGTCCGCTCCGAGTTTCAGATGAAGACTAATCTCACAGTCAACATGATCCTTTATTTCTCTCCGAGCTGGGCTTTGACCTCATTAACACTGTGGCTCAATCATTTACCAGGCAGCCAATGGTTAACTCAGCATAACCGTCACATGGAGAGGCTGCCACCTCTGAGTTAAACAGTTAGAGCTTTGTTCGTCTGCCCAGACAAATCCAGAGTGATGATTCCTGCTTTGACATATCATTAGATGCATGAGCAAAGATCAATATCTTATATTCAAATGTACAGTGTCTTCATCTCTGTCTCAGTGTCTTTCAAAGCTCAAAGCTGGCCTGTGTAAATACTGTGTGGAGGAATCATGGTGTAAACCCACTCTCCATACTAGCAGATGAAGTAATTGGCTGTGTGTGTGCAGGCCAGTGGTACAGGCAGGTCAGCCCTCACTGCTGGGCAGCAGAACATGTTCTGGAATGGATCAGCGACCACGTGGAGAGCACCAAGGTTGATGCAAGCACCCTAAGCCTGGCGCTCTGCAGCATGGACGGGCCTGCGCTCTGCCAGATGAGCAGGGAGCAGCTGGTCGGGGTCTTCGGCCCACAGCTCGGCCTCCAACTGCACCAGAGTCTGCAGGAACACAAGACCAAATATGGTAAAGTACATCCGCCATGTTGGAATGATTTAAAAAAGGGCAGAGGTTAAATATATTAATATGTAATTGAAATTCATTTTATTTTGGTGCTGGACCTCAATTACAGTGCCAAGATTCACAAGTACAACAGTTGTGTGTATATACAATCAGACCTTTCTTCCCCTGGCTAATATGTTTCTTCTCATGTCCTTCTTCTTGCAGAGCTGCACAGCCTGTCAGGACCGGAGCTGAGCGAGACCTGCCAACTGCTGGACCACTTCCTGGACAACCTCAACTACCCTTTGCTCAGCACCATTAGAATTGGCCAAGGTACATTTTGTATAGTGATGTTGCATCGAAGCGTACGATCCAGAGTGTGAACATGTTAGGGCTAATGCTGCGACTCACCACCAACAGCTGAAGGAGCCATGAGCAAGAGGGACTTGGACTACAGGGATGATTATGAACTGACCTGTCTGAGCATGGGGCCCCTGGAGGACCTGTCTGATAACCAGTCGGACAGCGAGCTCAGCTCCTCCTCCAACAGTCAGTACTCCATCCTCTCCATGTCCACTCTGCTGTCTCTCGGTGTCTTAAGAGGCTGTGTATCTGACCTGGCCTCTGTTCTGTTTAGGTGGCATGTTTGACTTCTCGAGTCTCAGCTCCCAGGAGTCTGGAGAATCAGACCCAGAGTTCTCCTACCCTCTGATCTCAAGTGAGTATGCAGAACATCTCGTGCGGTCCTTTGGATTCAACACGCTCTAAGGTTAACGTCTGACAATATACTGTTGTGTTGACAGAGAACCACATCAAAACGGAGAAAGGAGAGTCCCGACTGAAGCGGCCCCGGGGGAGACCCCCCAAAGTCAGCAGGGAGCACAGCTGCAGCATTTATGAGAATCACAAAAAGAAACAACACGGTAAGCCTACATGTAAGCACTGCTCCAAAGGCGTCTGCATGGGAACTCTGCTGAGCTGGGTCATGGGTTCTGCTTTGCATCTTCATCAGGCTGTATGCATATCTGTTTAGCTAGCATGCTTCTGCTTTGCATCAATGCACACGCACACACACACACACACACACACACACACACACACACACACACACACACACACACACACACACACACACACACACATTGAGCTCCTTTTGCTCACTGTCTGCAGCGCCCCGTGGAACTCACCTCTGGGAGTTCATCAGGGACATTCTGATGCACCCCGAGAGGAACCAGGGCCTGATGAAGTGGGAGGACCGCCGGGAGGGTGTCTTTAAGTTCCTGAAGTCCGAGGCTGTGGCCCAGATGTGGGGCCAGAAGAAAAAGAACAGCAGCATGACGTACGAGAAACTCAGCCGGGCCATGAGGTGAGTTCATGAAGCAGCTGTTCTGCATTGTGTGTGTCTGAATCTCAAAGGGTCCACCATTCATATGTGGCGAAGAAGAAGAGTCCTAAAACACTCAACATTTAGAGCTGTATGAATACGATGTTGGAACATAAAAGACCGTTGAAGCTACACTGCTATACTTGATATGAACAAAGCACTCAAGATAACTCATTTTTCAGGCTCAGTAATATTATCTGTGACTTATTGATCGACCCTGCACTTTTAAATGGCCCCCTGTAATCCTGGTCAGCTCACGAGAAGAACCATCTTGTTAATGAGCTGCTTTTGACATCAGTACTTCCGAACAATTGATTTAGATCTGATACTTCATGTGTTTGATTGGCACTAACTGACCATCTTCCCCTTCAGGTATTACTACAAGAGAGAGATCCTCGAGCGAGTCGACGGCCGGAGGCTTGTTTACAAATTTGGAAAAAACTCCAACGGCTGGAAGACGGAGGAGATGCGAATGGGCATGTGAGGCCCAATCGTTGGGCGGTGGCTACAGTCAGAGCAGTTGTTCAGATATAATATCTGTGTGGCCTGTCTGAAGATACACTGAGTCGCTGCCCTTGATGTTTAAGACACTCACTTCCTCTCAAAAGGAAGGTGTTGCAGAAAATGTAAGCCATCGTTTTTGGCTGTAGTAGGTTTTATGAACCAATTTTAATATTGTACCTATTTTGTCTTTTTGATCTCCAGTGTACAAACTGTACATAGTAACGGAAAGTCATATCGTTTGGACACTTGTGAGTTTCTGTAAGTCACTAAATGATGACAAAAGAACAACATGCACTCTTCTTCAGTGGTGCAGGACTCACCCTGGTCTGTCACTATGCATTGTGTGTAAGCATATGGGAGTTGTTGACTATTTTGAGGCACTAACATATAATATCCTTTTTCTGATATTACTTTTATTTTACATATAAATGTAAAAATCTGTTTTAGATTTCTGAATGTCATACTGGTGAAGGACAGATCAGGGACAGAGAGCACTGGTGAAGGACAGATCAGGGACAGAGAGCACTGGTGAAGGACAGATCAGGGACAGAGAGCAGTGGTGAAGGACAGATCAGGGACAGAGAGCAGTGGTGAAGGACAGATCAGGGACAGAGAGCACTGGTGAAGGACAGATCAGGGACAGAGAGCACTGGTGAAGGACAGATCAGGGACAGAGAGCACTGGGGACATTAATACAGAAATGCTATGCACTCCATGTCTATTGTATCACTTATTATAAAGTGTATTTACACAACGCATGAAGCCGGTTGGATGAACGAGGGCGAGCTGTCACTGCGCGTGATGTATCATTGTGTTCATGTGACTGAGGAATTCATGTCATATTGTTTCGTTGTATTTGTTGTTTTGTGATTTTTTTAATGCTGTTCTTGAAAATTGATAATTGTGAATGTCAAACTTCCACGACGCAGTCACCACCCGGATCACAGGGTGTCTTAAATAAAAAATCTATTTTGACTAAGAGTCTTTTTTATGGCAATTTTGCATTCAGTAGAAACAGAACATTTGAGGTCACATGTATCAAGTTGATGGATTACATCAGGGCTATTTGTGTGTGTTATATGTAGTACGTCTGATTATGCTAATCATTCATTATCTCTTCAAATGTGTGATAACTTGCATGCATTGAATAAATCGAGGTTTAGATGATTCTTTTGCTACGAATTGATATGTCAGATTCTGAATTTGTAAAATGTTAACATGGTGAGATGTGGCTCTAAAAGCACTCATCACATGGTTGACAGTTATCACGGCTGAAAACATGTGCAACCCGAAAGACAGTATATACACATTTATCTCCTCTGCCGGGCCCAGGAGGCGACTTGGCAGCGCTCCAGCTACCGGTCCGCTCTGTACAGAACCGGCTCTGGCTCTTAAGCCACGTCCCTACAGACTGAGCTCTGCCGCCGCAGTATATTACAAGTATAAAATCATTTATAAAAGGGTCTGAGACACTTCTGCTGTAGTGCTTCATGAAGGAAAACTGACTTGACTTTTTTTCTAAATTGTGCCACACAAACACAGCAAACATGTGCTTAAGGCCTTTGGGCATGGACAGGGGGAGCTGGCAGTTAAACCAACAGCACTGCTCCATTCACTGCTGTTTCAAATCAATCACACTTTCTCTCCCACCCGGGTCAGAACATGCTTTTGACTTGCACTCTCCTGTGGTGAATCCAACGGGCATGACTCTGCATTGTCCTGTGAAAACCAGGGCTCCAACGGGCTCAACAGAATCATCCTCAGGTGGCCATAGAGTCCCAGTGAATGGACAGCTGGGGAGGACAGTCTTGAGTTATAGACGGACAGAATATGCTTTTGAACTGCGGTCCAGTTGAGAATAGAGAAAGAAGCAACATGTAACTATGTTCATCATGATAACCTCATACGGGTCTGTCTTGTGAACTCACCAGTGTGATGCCATTCAAATCTGTAAGTCTTATTTACTACATGGTACAAAATGCCAGTGTTGCGAAATATCAACCGAACACTTGCATTTCAGTTTACAAATGAACCGTGGAATGGAACGGGAGGGATGAAACCCTCTCTAATGGTCTCACATGCAGAGCACACAGTGGAATGTGGCCTCTGCACAGGGCCGGCCTAGGCAATATTTTAGCTGGCGCCCCCCCCCCCCAACATGCAGACACTCACTATGATTTGCGCGTGCATGGTTGTGGCATGACCACTCAAACAGAAAGATATTGACACAATATGTGTGCAACTGTATTTAGTTTCCTATCCATTTGAACATTATTTAAGTGGGGGGGGGACCTCACCTCCTCTAGGAGGGCCCGGGGGCATGCACCCCCGGGAAGACTTTTTTTTTAATATTGAAGTTAAAAGCATCACTCTGGTGCACTTTGAGAGCAACATTAGGAGATCTATGGATACATCTCTCAACACCCAAATGAAACAGAACTGTAAGCAGATTTTCTTTTTCTTTATGGATATTTTACAAATCACTCCCCTTTCAAACTGTATTCTTGTTTATTAATAACAACTTTTTTGTACTGTCAGTATTTTATACCTGTTTTTCACCTATTCTCTCATTTTTTTATAACTATAATGATCATATAAAGGTGTGCCTTTACCTCACTGAGCTGAGGTTATCAGAGCTTCTCAGTCTTTCAGGAGAGAGCTCTCTAAAGCTCTCCCCCCGCGGCCGCTTACAATGTAAATTCCAATGTTAATAAAAGCACACAGAAGCTGTGTATGTTTTTTGGGAGTTTGATTTATTTTAAATGAATACAAATACAAAATTAAAACCTATAATTGCACACTAAAACCATTATTTCAAAAAAAGAACAATTTCACATAAACCTCTGGTTTTTACTGGGACTGGGGCAGTTCAACTTGATTGGGGGGGGGGGGTGCCATAGTTTATGGGCGTTGTACGCAATATATGCGTAGTTCTGTTAGTATAAGATAATAAGATGTACTTTGTTGATCCAAAATCGGGAAATTGTGTTCATTTCTAACTTTTTCTGTTTCTTTTTTTCCCGGCGCCCCCTATGGGTTGATGCGCCCTTAGCATTCGCCTATACTGCCTATGCCGAGGGCCGGCCCTGCCTCTGCATTCAACCCATCCTAGCACCAGGTGTCTAGTACTTAGCAGTGGGCAGCTACTGTACAGCGCCCGGGGAGCCCTCTGCTTCCACTGCCCCCCTTCTGGCAGCGCACCCGACCCCATCGCTGTTTCCCGTAGGTGGTGGGCCCGCGGGACGGAGTTTGTTTTATCTGAGTGTTTCAGGTACTCTCTGAATACCTTGAAGGCCCCACTGGTGTAACAACATTAACACAGCACAGTTACTGGTGGTCCTTGAAAGGTGTACGGAGCCTCTGACTATGGACACACTCATCAGTGTGACATTTGTATATGTGCAACACTTAGTAGCACAACAGGGCTTTGTGGTTTCCACACCTCTGTCTGTGTAATCCAACTGGCACTGGCAGGCTCTGGTTTGGTTTCAGCGTGGTGCTCAACAGGTCTGGCCTGTTGTGGGAAACCGGGCATGATAACACCTGGATGGATTGTTTGTTAATACAAATGTCCTTGTGCCAATGACGATCATTAAGACCTGTCTCCAGTGATCTGGAACCATGCAGGAACTCGTGTGGTGTCAGTTCCTGCACAAAAGAGATGTGGTGTCAGAATGCCAGAGGGCATGGAAGCAATGAGCGGGCAGCTCTCAAATACACACACAGGTTTCCTGAGGACGCTTCCGTCAGCAATTTGTACGGACTGTTGTAAATAATAAATAATTCATTTATTTTATATAGGCGCCTTTCAAGGCTCTCAAGGTCGCCGTACAAACACATAAAAACAAGATGCACAACACATAACACCAGCATAAGAGACATCAACAAAACAATGCAGTTTATAAATCAATGAAATACCAAATCAATGAAAACAGAGGATGTGAGATGGTGATGATGATCAGGGTGGATATGCGAGTGTGAAGAGATGTGTGTTGTTGTGTGTTGTGAAAACACCTGTTTCTGCTCGTTGCTACAACATTTATTGTAATTCCAAAGAATGAATGAATTGTTTATGTATTGAGCGTATAATGTGTGATTAACATGTGAACATGGAACCTCACCTCAAAGATGAGTACAGCTAGTCATCTTCCTTCTTCTTGTGTTGTTTGTATATTACATTTGGTTTGTTTAAACTTCTCTATAACTCTGGAGTGAGCGAACCAGCCTGTGACCAATCGTCTGCTTCCTTCCTCTGGGCTGTGTGTCTGTGATCTGAGGGAAGTGAGTCTTTCTGATGGCAGATGTGTGATTTTGTGAAATGTGTGCAAGACCACTTCTTTCACACACAGCAGGTGAGACGAGACACTAAGGCCGAGAGACCTCAGCTGCAGCAGGACTCTTCTGGCTTTGCTGCATTTAATGAAGTGCACACAATTCAATCACAAATGTATTACGACTCTCAGGCCCCGGCCACACGAGGACGAAAACGGCTAAACGCATAGGATTAACGCAAACGCAATCGCAAACAAGCTTCCGTCCACATGCAATAGTTATCCGGATAGTGTCTGTTCACACGAGACCGCTCCGTTTAGCTCCAACCGCTGGAGAAGCTGCAGTACATATGCAGGAGCCTGTAGGTGGCGCTGTAACTTCCTCCACAAAAGCAGAGAAGAAGCATGGTTGTCATGGTTGCCCTTCTGTTTATTCTCCGCGGTGGGGGCCGAGGGAACGGGGCAGAGTTTTTCGCCAGTCAGCGTGTATTAAAGTTTAAATCTTCCGGACAAAATGATAAAAGTGCCGGTCAAAGGTCTTCTTTGTTATTTATTGAGCTTTAAAACAAATGAATAACGACTCTATATAATATAATGATAAAATACACGGAGCCTCTCTTTTTCCTCCCTCTCTTCGGACAGCGCCAGTGTCTGTCTCATGCAGCAGCTCATCCAGTAATGAGTGACCCGGCCGACAGTAGAAATAAACATATTTATAACTAGCTTAGGGAGTTTGAGAGGTAATTAAAATAGCTAAGGGTGATGATCTGACTTGAAGTGTGTGTTTTGCTGCAGCGGGAGGAGCTGCAGGTGGGCAGAGCTGCGTGTCTCCGTCCTGTCAGATTAGACTTCACTCGCGTTTAGGTCCACATCGAGAGAAAGATAAATAATCTGAATTCAGGGTGCAGTTTACTTTGACGCGGGGGTGAGCAGCAGAGGTGGGGGGAGGCGGGGCTATTGCCTCATCATTATTGCTGTAGATGTTGCACAAACAACTGTAGCATGGTCAATAGCATCCGGAGCACGATAGCAACTCAGCGATCCGCCATTGTTGTTGGTGGCGAAACACTTAAGCGGAGGTGAGCAGAAGAGGTGGGGCTATTGCGCAATCACTATCAGTGATCTGAAAATGTTCGGATAGGGCGCACACACGGAGCTGTTTGACCCCCCAGAGAGTGGCGTATGCATTTCTATCCACCTTGGGACCCGTTATCGTTTCCTCAGTCGTTTAGTGCCATATTCGGTCGTCCTCGTGTGGCCGAACGGTCTATATGACACTAAACAGTAACGCAAACGACCGAATTCGTCCTCGTGGGGCCGCAGCCTCAGTGATCTAACTTCACTGAGAGGCCTCTCAACAACGAGCATCTGATGTGTCCTCTCACTGACATTCTTAGACCTGTCAATGAGCATTCTCAGTAGAGCACTCCCTAAACAAATACTCCCGCATGAGCACACACACACACACACACACACACACACACACACACACACACTCACACACACACACACACACACACACACACACACACACACACACACACACACACACACACACACACACACACACACACACACACACACACACACACACACACACACACACACACACTCACACACACACACACACACACACACACACACTCACACACACACACACACACACACACACACACACACACACACACACACACACACACACACACACACACACACACACACACACACACACACACACACACACACACCCCGTCTCCTCCTACTAGGTCAACATACTTGTCTGGCAGGTAGGTTTGGCCCCAGGCCAGAATCTGTGTTTATCACGAAGCTTACTGGAAACTCCGCGCTCTGTGCCAGAAACCTCGGGAAGGGGGGTTTACTGCTGTGATCTCAGTGCATTGTCACTGGATAAACAGAGAGTCATTAAGCCTTTCTCCAAAGTGAATTATTAACCTCTCCCACTTTGATTATGTGCACCACTCTCACACCATCTGGAATGAAACGACACACAACGACACTCGCACTCGCACACACACACACACACACACACACACACACACACACACACACACACACACACACACACACACACACACACACACACACACGCTCACACAGTTCAAACACACACATGCACAACACATGCTTTAATGGAGAGGTGTCAAAGTGAAGGGGCTGTTTCACGCCTGAGCAGCTGGGGCTATTTTGGTGCCATGCTCAAGGACACCCGGCACTGCCTGAGAGGGGATTTCACACTGCTACCAGTACACACAATGTACATGTGGGTGCTTTCAGGGACTTGGACCAGTGACTGTGTGGTTCCCTAGCCAAGCCTCTACGGACTGAGTTACTTCCTGCCTGACCATTATCCCTACTAAAGACACAATACCATATTATATTACATGTGTAGGTAGGACTCTCCTGGACCTGCCGATCACTTGCTACCAAAGGTGTGTCTCGAGCCCCGTGACCTGGACTCGAGTCACACATTGTATGACTCGACTTGACAAAATCACAAAACACTTGCAACTCAACCTGGACTTGAACACCAATGACTCTGGACTGGACTTAGACTGGAGCCTTCTGACTTGAGATGACTTGATACTTTAATGTATTCCAAAGAAGTTTGCCGCGATATATTTTCCGAATCAACAACCCCTAGCAACCTATCAGGTTGCAAGACAGAGTTGTGGCCATGACGCTGCGTTACCCAGAATTCCACAAGCTAAACAAATGATTCCTAAGGTAATCGCATTTGACTACAGAAACTAGGCCGTTGTATACTGTTGCATTGAATATACAACGTTATGTTGGCACTACAGGAGCTAAATCACTAGGATAGCGTGATGTGGCCGTTCTCCCGTATGCGATCCAGTTGATGTGATCTGATTATGTGCGCTGGAAAGGCACATACAGCATGATTATGGTTAAAGTGGTCATGTGGAGGGCGCCATAGAGGCTGGTCCATGTGTCACATTGCCAAGTTGATTTGGGGTTTCTTAAAGAATACTGCAGGTAATAGCTCAAATGTTTTTATGAATCAGAATATATTTTGTTGTGCACATATTTCCTCAATCATCAATCAATCAAAGTCTATTCATATGGCCCAATATCAAACATTGTACTTGGACATTTACTGTGGATGCTACGCTGCTATGTTTTATACATGACACCCTATTTTTGAAATCCAAAAAAACATGTAAGGACATTTAGGGGTGTCTTCCCCGACCGATATTCAGTCGTTAGAAGACACACACTGTGTGAAGGTCATCTCTAACCGATTCCAGTTAACATAGATTGCACTTATAAAGTCAGCAGCAATGTTTACTGTTGGCAGTAAAGGTAATAAAGAGTTCCGGGCAGGAGCCGGAGATAGTGAGGGTCATGGCTAAGGAGTGGACTCTGCGGCACATAGAGGTGAGCTGTTGTCAAGCAGCAACGACACGCTGAGGAGACAGTGGAGCAAGAGGCCATGAGAGGCAGGACAGTTGACTTCATCATGCACTTTGGTATTCCATCATTCAGTTTGTCTGTCAGGACTTCTCTTCTGCATCAACATGTGTCCCCTCTTCTTCATGTCTCTTCTGCATCAACATGTGTCCCCTCTTCTCCATGTCTCTTCTGCATCAACATGTGTCCCCTCTTCTCCATGTCTCTTCTGCATCAACATGTGTCCCCTCTTCTTCATGTCTCTTCTGCATCAACATGTGTCCCCTCTTCTTCATGTCTCTTCTGCATCAACATGTGTCCCCTCTTCTTCATGTCTCTTCTGCATCAACATGTGTCCCCTCTTCTTCATGTCTCTTCTACATCAACATGTGTCCCCTCTTCTTCATGTCTCTTCTGCATCAACATGTGTCCCCTCTTCTCCATGTCTCTTCTACATCAACATGTGTCCCCTCTTCTTCATGTCTCTTCTACATCAACATGTGTCCCCTCTTCTTCATGTCTCTTCTGCATCAACATGTGTCCCCTCTTCTCCATGTCTCTTCTGCATCAACATGTGTCCCCTCTTCTTCATGTCTCTTCTGCATCAACATGTGTCCCCTCTTCTCCATGTATCTTCTGCATCAACATGTGTCCCCTCTTCTCCATGTCTCTTCTGCATCAACATGTGTCCCCTCTTCTTCATGTCTCTTCTGCATCAACATGTGTCCCCTCTTCTTCATGTCTCTTCTGCATCAACATGTGTCCCCTCTTCTTCATGTCTCTTCTGCATCAACATGTGTCCCCTCTTCTTCATGTCTCTTCTACATCAACATGTGTCCCCTCTTCTTCATGTCTCTTCTGCATCAACATGTGTCCCCTCTTCTTCATGTCTCTTCTTCTACATCAACATGTGTCCCCTCTTCTCATGTCTCTTCTACATCAACATGTGTCCCCTCTTCTTCATGTCTCTTCTACATCAACATGTGTCCCCTCTTCTTCATGTCTCTTCTACATCAACATGTGTCCCCTCTTCTTCATGTCCCTCTACATCAACTGGGGTCTCCCCTCTCTCATGTTCTCTTTACATCAACATGTGTCCCACTCTTCTTCAATAGTCTCTTCTACAATCAACATGTTTCCCCTCTTCTTCATGTCTCTTCTACATCAAACATGTGTCCCCTCTTCTTCATGTCTCTTCTACATCAACACGTGTCCCCTCTTCTTCATGTCTCTTCTACGTCAACATGTGTCCCCTCTTCCTCATGTCTCTTCTACATCAACATGTGTCCCCTCTTCTTCGTGTCTCTTCTACATCGACATGTGTCCCCTCTTCTTCATGTCTCTTCTACATCAACATGTGTCCCCTCTTCTTCATGTCTCTTCTACATCGACATGTGTCCCCTCTTCTTCATGTCTCTTCTACTCAACATGTGTCCCCTCTTCTTCATGTCTCTTCTACATCAACATGTGTCCCCTCTTCTTCATGTCTCTTCTACATCAACATGTGTCCCCTCTTCTTCATATCTCTTCTACATCAACACGTGTCCCCTCTTCTTCATGTCTCTTCTACATCAACATGTGTCCCGTCTTCTTCATGTCTCTTCTACATCAACATGTGTCCCCTCTTCTCCGTGTCTCTTCTACATCAACATGTGTCCCCTCTTCTTCATGTCTCTTCTACATCAACATGTGTCCCATCTTCTTCATGTCTCTTCTACATCACTATGTGTCCCCTCTTCTTCAGGTCTCTTCTACATCAACATGTGTCCCATCTTCTTCATGTCTCTTCTACATCACTATGTGTCCCCTCTTCTTCATGTCTCTTCTACATCACTATGTGTCCCCTCTTCTTCATGTCTCTTCTACATCACTATGTGTCCCCTCTTCTTCATGTCTCTTCTACATCAACATGTGTCCCCTCTGTGGAAAGAGACTCTGAAAGAGCGCACCATTGTGTTCTTTGTATTCGAATATCACCAAGAAAGCAGCAGCGCCTCTACTTCGTGCGCAAACTGAAGAAAGCAGGAGCCCCCCCCCCGCGCGGTTTAGAAGCTGACCGTGCAGCGAATTGTGAACACTGCTGAGAGGATCATCGGTGCCTCACTCCCATCAATCCCATACTGAAAACTGCTTAGAGCAGGGGTCGGCAACCCGTGGCTCTCTTGAGCTTAGACAAAAATAAGAAGGAAATACAAATATTTATAGGACTATTTATATCTTGTCGCACGGTTGAAAATGTTTCGTATCTTGTATTTTGAGGTGATACTGTGACGCGTAAAACAAATTAATTAGGTCAACTAAAATATGCGTCACATCCTGCTACGGTCGAATAACCTGACCCCCGGCTCAGGTTAGGGGAACACAGAGGGTTCAATTCTGCGTGGACAGAGTTATCTGCTTTCACAGCAAACGATGCTGGCTTTCCGGGATGTCTGATATGTGGAGAGAAGTTGTCAAAGGTGCTGCAGCCTTTACGTATCCAGGAACAACACGGGAGAGGAAGACAGCTGACGGTCTTCAGTCATAATTCAATCAGTTAAAGGTGGGGTATGTCATTTATTTCAGAAACACTTTTTTTTATATTCCATGGAATGCTCTTAACATCCCGATATATATATATATATATACATACATACATACAAACATTTCATCTGTGGAAGCCGTAATACTGTAAAAAGCACGACCAATCATCTGACCCGGCCCGGCTGAAGTAACTGGATGGCCTACCTGCCTGTCAGCCTTCCATCTGTGCACAAACTTTTCTCGTGCCCTCATTGGTCATGTTCGTGTGTGTTGGAGGAGGGGCTCTGTGAGGAAGTGGCAGATTTTTTCCGACTGTGTATTTCAAATTCTAGCGCACTCATGCTGGTTTCTCCATTCTTACCAACCCTATTTAACTCTTTTTAGGGTGCAGCTATATGTTTTATTTATTTCAAAGTGGGCACATTTGAATTATATTCATTTTCTTCAATGTGCAGAGGACTCCCCAAGTGCTGTGTTGATTTATTTTAAAGTAGGCCTGTGTATTATTTTAATTCTCCTTATAAGAGTTGTTTGTTTATTATTAGAGGTAAACAGTTTTCTATTATGTAATAAATAATAAATGCAAAAAAACTGTAGTTTTTGTCTATGATGTAACAATATAACTTTATAAGCTATCAAGCTATCAAATATGTTTTGCGGCTCCAGACAAAAACATTGGTGGAAAAGGGGGCAAAATGGCTCTTTTGGTCAAACAGGTTGCAGACCCCTGGCCCAGAGGATCATCGGTGCCTCACTCCCATCACTCCTAAAGTGAACTGCTGCTTAATTCTAAAGTGTGGTTTTCCTAACAGAAGAAATAGCAGATCCAAATCCAATTATTCATTGAAAATGAAATGTAACTTTGAAACAACTTTCACCCAGAAATCCTGAATATGGACACAGGGCCATATAGTATGTAAGAGACCACCCACTTCCGTAATGCACTTCATACATAAAGATTTCTTTGGGTACATCTTATTCCTGAGTTGAGGCGATATCTGCAAACGATGTAACACCCTAAATTGTTGCTCCTTTGCTCTATTACATATAGATATGTTATTAGCATCCTCCCAAATATTTGTCCTTGTATCGTCACCTATCTCTACCCCAAGTTGAGCCCACGTTTGCAAGAACTCATTATCTACTTTGCAGGACTTGCATAGAGCTTCATAGCACCGTCTCACTATAAACTGAAATGTATTTTATTAAAGAAACGTTCAGTGGGTGATGATTCCAGATGAAATGTATACCCTGTTTGATTCTGAACAAAACTTCTTACGCGTAGGAACCTAAACATGTGTGTTTGGGCAGTATATATTTCCATCTTAGTTGATCAAGAGACATCATTCTACCCTCTTCAAACAGGTCCTTTAAAATGGTTATGCTTGCCTTTTCCCACAGGGAAAAAACATCGTCTGTCATTCCTGGAAGAAAATCTGAGTTTGTTTATATTAGAGTAATCGGTAATAGCGTATCAATTCGTCTTTCCCATTTTTAATCATAGCCCAAATCCTTATTGTGGATTTTACAATTACATTACCGTCCGCCACTTCGGACTCTTTTCAGAATAAAAGGAAGACTAGCCAGTTTGAATGGTTTTCCGATTGAAAGCTTCAACATCCAACCAGACAGAATCCGAATAATTTCTTACTCAATCTGCCAGATACTGAAATTGAGAGGCCAGCTGGAACAGTTTGATGTTGGGGACTGCCATCCCTCCCCATCTAAGGCAATTTAGCAAATAGGTCGTAGGTTTCAATGCTAGGAAGAGAAAGTCTTTCTAGCATTGAAAGCAGGAGAGAGGCACCCAGTGACATTGCCTCTGACTTAGTCCAATGTATTATATATCCCGAAAACTCACTAAATGTATTAATAACATCAAGGACTGAGGGAATAGATATCTTGGGTTGCGTAATAAACAACAACACGTAATTCGCATAAAAGGAAATTCTATGTTGCTTTTGATTCATTGTTATTACATGAATATCAGGGTGGCTCCTAATGGCTTCAGCTCGGGGCTCAATTGCAATTGCAAATAACAGAGGTGACAGGGGGCACCCTTGCTGTGTGCCCCTCCCCAGCGCAAAATATGGAGAGCGTTTACTATTGTCAACAACAGCCCCAAGGCGGTTATTGTAAAACAATTTGACTCAGTCAATACAAGGTTCACCCAAGCCAAATGTATTTAGTGCGAAAAACAAATAATCCCATTCCATGCAGTAAAATGTGTTTCAGCATCCAATGAAACCACAATGCCTTTAATATTTGTTTGCTGACAGAGCTGAATGATGTTGAGTAACCTTCTCATTATTACAGGAATTCTCCCAGCAATGAACCCAGTTTGATAATTAGTGATGATATTTGGAAGGATTTTCTCCAGCCTTAAGGCAAGTGTTTTTGTTAGGAGCTTGAAATCCAAGTTTAACAAACTGATTGTGAGGTTTCAGCGTTAGCTTTCTGTTAGCTTATTGTTTTGTGTTTATTCTTGTGGCCTTGCAGTTTATTTAGATGTTGGCTCTGTCCTCTCGTCTCAGGTGTCATCACTTCCTGTCGTTGTGTGTCACCTGTCAGCTTGATTGTGATCTCCTGCTCTGGATTGTTTTCACCTGTGCCTCATTAACTGTTGTGTATATGTAGCCCTGTTCTCCTGTTGTCTTTTGTCGGTTCGTCTTGTCTACCAAGTCCATGTCTGTACTCTCTCATGCACACTTTGAGCTAGTCGAACCGAGTGAACTATTTAGTAGTGATGGCGAGATGAAGCCTTATGAAGCTTTGAAGCTTTCCAGCCAATTGGTTCGCAAAAGGGTTCATCTCATGAGGCTTCATCATGGGCTTCATTTGAACACAAACCCCCTGTTGGTCAAAGGGTGTAAAACAGGCAGATTGGACATCTCAACAGTGTGCTCTATCTCATACCGAGTTCCCAATGAGTAAAGCCTTAGAATAACTCTAAACAACGAACATTAAATCATATTTTCATGTTAACAATATTGTATTTATTCCAGTTGAATGATTGTGATTGAAAAGCCTAAGGAGGCTGGTAAACATTGCAAAGAGGGATTTGTATTCCTTAATAATATTCATAAACTTAACCATGTTGTAGCCTGAGAAAGGCTAAACCATATCAAAGAATACATTTATTAACTACATTATCTCATTTAGCTGTAGCTTTTATAAACAACAAAAAATACGTTTTGTTCAGTCGTTGAACCAGGGACCCTGCGGTCATGAGTCAACTGCTTTCCAGCTGAGCCACAGCACACACACTAAAGCTCCCTGAAAACACTGCAAGATATGTATTCCTGTATTTAATGATGTTTTTATTCCTACATTTATTTATGCTTGTATCTGGTTATACTTATGACATGTTCCGACCTTTATATGAGTGAGGGTCTGAGCTCTCTTGATTCCATCGTGTCACCGGGCCCGGGTACAGGAGGGGTAATATGGTTCTTAGTATACATCCATGGGTATTATGAGCGTTGTGGTTCAACGGTTCAACCGATCTGAATGGCTTCCTGAAGCAGTCACGTGGTATCGACAGGCAGCGAGGCTTCGTTTGTCATCGATGACGTCACTGGCCCAAAACGATACAAGCCTCGATACAGGCTTCACAAAAAGCTTCGGGGATTACTCGACACACGCTCCGAAGCCTCGGCGCAATACGTAACATCACTACTATTTAGTAGTCCTAGTAGATCCTAGAAACCTTTTTCTTTGTAAAGACTTTTCTTGTACTATTAGTTGAATCTAGTGAACAGTGTCCTCGTTGATCTTAAACATTTTTTGTATAATAAAAGGTACTTTTTGAAATCAAGGAAGAATCGTGCATTTGAGTCTTTGGGAGTCCTTCGTGTCAGAACGAACCGACCCTAACAAGATGGACTCAGCCGATTCCACCGCGTTAAAGACGGCTTTGCAGGCGCAAGGAACACTCCTGCATCAACATGAGGGACAGCTGACAGCTATAAATCAAGGGGTTCAGGATTTAAATGCCCGTCAGCACAACTTCCAGTCAACAGTGACAACGGAAATAAATCAACTGGCAGAGAAACTGCGTGACATACTTACGCACCTCGAGGCACGTCCTGCTGTTCCTGCGGCAGAGTTTTCCGGGTCAGCGGAGGTCGGATTTGCTGAGATCTCCGTTCAAATACCCATGCCATCGTCTACACTCCGCCTCGCTTCACCGGAGACGTTCTCCGGGGCTTCTGGAAACTGTCGTCCATTCCTGATACAGTGCGATCTCCATTTCAAACATCAGCCCGCAGCATTTCCCACAGATCAAGCTAAGGTAGTTTTCATAGTATCTCACTTGACGGGCAGAGCGGGAGCCTGGGCAACAGCAGAATGGGCCCGAGACTCGCCTGTTTGCCAGTCGTCAAGGCTATTCATGGATTCTATGAAAAACATTTTTGACCAGACAGCACCCGGGAGAGAGTCAGCGAGAGCCCTGGTGAACATCAAACAACGGCAGAGGAGAGTGGCGGATTACGCGATCGAATTCCGGACCCTGGCATCGGAGAGTGGATGGAACTCAGCGGCTCTTTTTGATGCGTTTCTGCATGGATTAGCGGATCCCATAAAGGATCAGTTGGCTCCATTAGAGTTGCCTGTAGAATTGGACTCGCTCATCGCCATGGCTATCCGGGTGGAGCAACGTCTAGCAGAGAGACGTCGGGAGAGAGGGAAGAAAGCAGCTTCCACTCCACTGTTCGGACGGGAGTTACAGAGGGAACACTACGGTTGGCGGAGAAATACCCGGACTTCGTCTCCAGAGCGACCAGCGCCCCCTATCGCTGCGGAGGAACAGATGCAGCTCGGGCGAGCCAAACTCACCCCGGAGGAGCGTCAGCGCCGCCTACGGGAGCGGCGGTGTTTCTACTGCGGCCAGCAGGGTCCTGTTCTGGCAGCCTGTCCGGCAAAAGATCAGGGTCATCAGCGGGAAGAGGGACGCTGGTGAGCCGAGTGACTTCTTTCGACCCTCCCTCGAGAAATCTGACTCGGGTACAAATGAAACTTATTGATAAAACTGTGACTCAGGATGCATTCATTGATTCTGGGGCTGATGAGAGCTTGTTAGACTGGAAGCTGGCTAAAGAGTTGAACTTACACATTGTCCTTTTAGATCAGCCATTAGAGGCTAGCGCGTTGGATGGCCGCCTTTTATGTACAGTTACTCATCGCACGGAGCCCATAGAAATTGTCATAGATCAGGAGCACCGTGAGCGTATTAGCTTTCATTTATTTAACTCAGCTCAACATCCTCTCATGTTGGGTTACCCTTGGCTTGTTAAACATAACCCTCACATGGACTGGCTTACAGGAAAGGTTAAGGGGTGGGGGAGTGAGTGCTCTCGTTCATGTTTAGCCTCTCATACAGTTTCGAGTGGACCGCACAGATCTGGGAACTTTAAACATGCGTCAGATAGGGACACTTCTTCTAAACATTCTGACTTTCCTGACTTATCCAAAGTGCCAGAGTGTTACCTTGACATTAAGGAGGTGTTTAACAAAACACGAGCTACTTCCTTGCCTCCCCATAGACCGTATGATTGCCCCATAGACCTTCTCTCTGGCTCTACTATCCCCAAAGGACGGTTGTACTCTCTCTCTGGTCCTGAAAGGGAGGCCATGGAAGAGTATATCGGATCATCACTCAAAGCTGGCTTGATTCGGCCATCTTCATCCCCAGCAGCAGCAGGTTTCTTTTTTTGCATAGACTGACAGCATTGACGTGAGACGCGAATGCATCCTCAAAGGTCTTTGTGTCTACTTCAACGAAGATCCAGAGAAGCTGGTGAAGGAATACATGGCATGTTGATGTACCTTTTTTATCTCCACAAAGAGGAGGATGATCATAGTTGGAATGGATGGTGTTTCCTCTAAAACACCCTTAGGGAAATGTTGCCTTTACATTTTGATGATGTTGGATGTGTTAATGCTTTTTGGAAACAGTGTTTTTTGTTCTTTCTTTTTTTTCAATTTGGAAAACCCAAACTACATAAAGCTCAATATGACACATTATAGAAATGGGATGGAATGCACATCAGTGAACATCACTCTCCGCGCAGAGCATCGACAACAGCAGTCAAACGGCAATGGCAGAGACGGTCTTCGGAATATTTGTCATTCGACACAAAGGTGCAGAGCCTGGGGATGACCCCGAGAACGTTGGGATCATTCTGGAGGGGCTCGAAGTGCTGGATGATTGGGAAACGTATCTTTTGCGGTGGCGATGATGTTTGCTCTCGTGTATGCTCTAAACTTGAGCTACCCTCCAGAGCTGAAGTTTACATTTGAAGCACTGCAGAAAATAATGATGGAGCTAGATGGAAACAGACTATCCACAAAAGGACAAGTCCTCAAAACATTGCTTTCCCGTGCCTAAGGTCACTGTTTGGGATCGCCTCATGTTCCAAACACGCAGCCATCAGAGATTCGGTGACTCACCTCTTTGACAGAAATGTTGATTATATGCAAGAAGTATAAAAGTAAGCATTCAAAGTTGGCTGTAGCATGGTTACGTGGACCTCACTGAGCAGAGGGCTGTGCGAGGAGGCAGATGTTACCATGTTGCCTTATTTGGTCTACCGTTGAAACTCAAGTTTGTTATACTGTTCACCCTAAAGTTGAAACATTTTAATATGTGGGAAGAAACTGTGTTTTTTCAAGCATCTGTCAGTGTAAAGCTATTTTGTGAAATATATATTCACTGTTATATTTAATAACAGTGAAAGCCAGTCGTTGGCTGAGATGGTGTTCTTAATGGTCTTTTTTTATTGCATGTTCTCTTATCTGCATACTTAGACAGCATTGATGTGAGACGTGAATGCATCCTCGTATTATATTTCATATAATATTTGGGAAGAAACTTATTTTTTTCAAGCATCTGAAGCATTGTTTCTCTTTGCCTATTTTGTGATATACAATTTTATTTCAACATCTCGCGTTTGTGTTATGTTTCCACCCTTGAAGCTCTAGACTGTAGACTGTTGAAATTCTGTTTCTGTTGTTGTTCACTCTAAACGTTTTAAATATGTAAACACTCAAAAGTTATTCTTTGAATGAACTTGATTAAATCATGGACAGTATTTCCACATGATGAAATGGCTTTCTTTTAGCTTTAAGCAATTACTTTGACCCAACCCAGGTAAATTAAGTTGGTAACACACCTTATAAATAAGTAGTATCAATCCTAATAGATTACGTTGACCCAACCCAGGTAAATTAAGTTGGACCAATTAAATTGCTTAATCTTGAAAGAAAGTGATTTAATCATGTGGAAATATTGTCCATGATTTAATTACGTTCATTCAAAGAGTTATTTTTTTGAGTGTAGGTCCGGGTCCGTATAGGTCGGGGTCTGGGTCCGGATCCGGACCGCGGTCCGCCTGTTGCCGACCCCTGGTATAGAGCGTACACACGGAGCCGTTTGCCCTCCCCAGAGCGTTCCGGTTGCAGATCTATCCACCCTCGTTATCGTTTGCGGGGTCCGTTTCCGTTACGACCTTGTGTGGCCGAAAGGGCTAAACGAAAGAGAAAGGTTGCGGATACAAAAGTTTGCGTTATCGTGTAAACACCCCCTCAGTCTCACACCTCCACGTCCCCCTCCCCTTCAGTGTCCCACTTTTCCACACCACTGACCTCCCCCGACACATCAAATTCTCTCTCTATCAATGAAAGGGATGTAAACAAACCTTTTAGAAAACTCAGTAGCAGAAAAGCGGCTGGCCCTGACAATGTCTCCCCCTCCACATTGAAGTATTGTGCTGATCAGCTGTCTCCGGTGTTTACAGACATCTTTAACACCTCACTGGAGACGTCCCAGCATGCTTCAAAACCTCCACCGTCATCCCGGTTCCCAAGAAAACAAGGATCACAGGATTAAACGACGACAGACCCCTCGCCCTGACCTCTGTGGTTATGAAGTCCTTTGACCGCCTTGTCCTATCCCTCATCAAATCCATCACAGACCCCCTCCTGGACCCCCTGCAGTTTGCCTATACAGAGCCAACAGGTCTGTGGACGACACTGTGAACATGGCCCTTCACTTCCTCCTCCAGCACCTGGACACAGCAGGAACCTACGCCAGGATCCTGTTTGTGGGCTTCAGCTCTGCCTTCAACACCATCATCCCGGCCCTGCTGCAGGACAAGCTCTCCCAGCTGCACGTGCCCGACTATCAATCTAGTGAAGAAAAGGATGGATATGCAGAACATTTCCTCTGTTAAGGATGCCTTTGGTAAAGTTAAACTGGATGGCAATGGCATAAATAAGGCTTTGAGGTTTATTGGCAGGTTTACCAGTGGTGGCTGGTGGAAAATATTTTTGGTGGAGCTATGGAAATGGTGACCAAACCATACATAAGAAAATGTTGATAAATTACCCCTTAAATGACATCTGGTGATGTTAGGGGGGGGGGGGGGGGGGGAGGATAAATAGAGGCTTAAAAATATGAGATAATCCATAATCTTCAGTGTGGTTAGCTATGAATCTTCCAAAACTTCCAAATACCTTGTCTTGGATATAGTTTCTACAGTATCAACTGTGCAACAGTACAGTAGGCCCACACAAACTGCAGAACACTGGTGCTTTGGGAACACTCAGATGATTTAATTCCCATTTAAAATCAGGAGTCTGAATACGAACATTAGTGTGTGTGTGTGTGTCATACTTGCCAACCCGATTTAATTGCCCTCTCCCAGTTTCCTCCCGGGGTCATATTTCTGCCGCATTTCTCCCGATTTCTGACAAAATCAGATTTACTCACGACTGTTTCCACTCGGACTTTAATACAGCTACACCATTGTTTGGTTTCCATGGTAGCGCGTCTCTTTAGCAGCGCGCGCAACTCAAAGTCTGAGAGGGTGAGGAGTCACAGAAAACTGAACAAGAATTGACAACTCCACCCTCTGCTCACTCCTTTCCTGTAAGATACAGGTCCAGCCCACACGTATGCTCCATGGAGCTACAGGCATTGCCCTTGCAACTACAATACGCATGTAAATGTTAATCTACAGCTCCGGCGATCCACTAGCACACGGAGTCTCCACCTGCAGATGCAGCCATCCTCATCAACTACTGACTGTAGCGTCACCTTGGATACGAGTCCAAACAACTCACAGACTGGGTGCTGACATTGCCCCCCTGTGACCATCAGATCTGACAACACTGATTGGCTGAAATTATGTTTCGGCGGCATAGTTTACAGATAGCAACAGTCAGCTTGTTGGCTGCTGCTGCTCTGGCTGAGGGCTCCTTTCTTAGCGCCCAGACAAGAGAGAGGGTAATGATACACGCTTCGGCCAGGCTGTTACGAATGGGTGAAGCAGGTAGGACTCAAATGCAGAATAACGAAAAGCGAGCTTTATTAAATAATCTAAAGCTGTGGCAAAACAAGGCAGAATCCAAAATATCCAACACCAACGAGCAGCACAAGGAACACAGACCGTGGAATGACATGGAGGGGAAACAATGAACCGACATGGAACACAGGGGAAGACTAAATACACAGAAGGGTAATCACAGAACAAGACACAGCTGGGCAGGGGAGGAGAAACACAAGGACAACAGGTGAACATAATCGGGTAATCAGGGAGGGAAACAGACAGAAAGCAGACAGGCAGGAAACGGGGGTGAACACGTTACACAATAAAACAGGAAACCCAAAGACAAGAAAAACACCAACACAGACAAAACTACAAACGTGACATAACATGAGAATCGTGACACAGGCAGGAAACATGTAACTTATCAGTAACTTTAGACATCGTAACACAATTTTAAACGAGATTATATTGTCGATAATACATTTGACTGATACCAACTATATAATATTTACCTTGTTCATTAAAAATAAAAATAAATATTTTTTTAATATATTTATTTATTTATTTTTAATTACAATCAAACATGTGGGAAGAGGGGGGGCGGAGCATTTTTGCTTTGCAAATCTTATATTCTGCTCTGACTTTTGAATTAAGTGTTGCTCTAGTTGCGAGAGTGATTTCAAGATTGGACTCCTGGTTATATGCCCTTTCACATTCAGAAAGTTGTAGTTCTAGCTTCCACTGCTCTTCCGTCTTATAAATATATAATTAGGCCATGGACACTACTCCCACAAAATATAAGTATACCTCAGGTGTGTCATTACTGAAGAAAATTGAAGTAACTTGATACCGCGAAAAGTTTAATACAGCATAGTTTTGGTATATTCATTTGAATGTCCCCTGATATATAAGAAGTGTGTTTTTATATATTCATGTGTACTTAATTAGTTTGCATTTAATAGTAGCAGTTTATATGAACATGAAACTGGAGAGATGAGAAGTGAAAACTTCCCTGTCAGGAGAAGTGGAGGGGACAGAGAGGAAATATCTATATGCTATAGACAGCACGCATCTATATATATATCTATATGCTATAGACAGCAGGAGCCATAGCTGTATAACTGCTCAATTATACTGGTGCTTGTGTTTGTATTGATTTATTTCTGTTTCATTCTTTCATGTTGTGAGTACTAAATTGCCACAATGACAGGAGACTAAATATGTGGGGAGAGGAAACATTCTTATCTAAACCATAGATCTAAATACAGCTTGTCAAGTAGCTGGAACGATACATGTCTAAAATATATGTGTATGTTTAATTACTTTGTAGCAATAATAGCAGTCTGTTAAAGAGAAGCTGGAAATATGATAAGTGAAAATGAGTGTGCGTTAGAAGTGGAGATGTGACCGAGGGAATGTCCTTATTTGGAGACAGATCAGTCTCTGGAATATGGCAAGGAGAAATGAGTGTGCGTGACACATCCTAAGGAAAAATGAGTGTGCGTTCTCTATAGATGCTGATATTCTACTATTTCGCTGTTTGAGAGCAGAGGTAATATTTTCCTCGTTATTATTGATATTAAGGTAACTGATATGTATTGCTTGTATTAGTCAAATATAAACAAACTATATCTTGGACATATCTTTAAGATACCAAAAGTATGTGAAACTGTGTGTGTATTGAACTAATAGGAGAGGGGGCCACAGAGAGGGAAGTCTCTGCAAAATGTGTGGGTGTGTGGAGGTTTCCACAAGATGACGAGCTTGTTATAATGGAAGGTTCGTGCGGGACACCCAATGCGTCTGTTTTACCTTAAATGGTAAAAGACTCTTCCTCGGCTGGCTTGCGCTGATGCGCTACGACACGCCATCTTTTTGCATCTCCCAATGAGATAACCTAAAAGGAGGAGCATCTGACCACAGCTCCTCCTGTTTTGTTTTTGGCATGTAAGCCTGTTCTGTCTTTGGTTCGTTCTCTTTTCTCCTGCTGCCAAGACGAAGTAGGTAAGCTTTCCCAGCGGGAGGAACCAGGGCCGGGGTAATCCGGATTACTCCGTGATGTTGTGTTATTGTGTCTTTTGCCATTAAATCAGCATATTTGTTATAACCTTACCAATGGTTGCTGTGAATTCTTCCTCTGTTAATCTGACCCATTCACAAAACGAACACGCGGAGCCGAGGTGGGTTTTAAAACCACTCTGACTCCAACAGAACCAGGGCAACAAAGTTATGTGCACCCCTGCTTACAGGGGCGGACTGGCCATCGGGACGAATCCCGATGGGCTGGTAGCCCTGTACCGAAGTGGGCCGGTCGGACCACTCGACGCGGCCCACTGCCCCACTCCGATCGGCCCACTTCGGTACAGGTGAAATTGTAATCAGCTTAATGCTTGGCCCATGTATACGAGTGAACGTGGATCGCTTTATTTAGTGATCGGATACGATCGGAAAAACATTCCATGTAAACGGCGCTATTGATAGGTTGTCAAACTTGTCAATCTTATGTTTTTTGAAAGTAGGCTAATAGATGAACTGAAGGGGTTGGGCCGGGAGAGATGAGTCGTCTCTTCCAATAGAGTGGCGAAGTCCCTCCCCTTCCGGTGGACCTCCCATCAGTCCACTCATCAGACAAGCTCCCTAGCTTCGTTTGATGATTGATCAGTAAGTTAGCTAGCGAAATTGAGAAAGACAAGATGGAGAACAGTAAAAAAAGGGTGGGGCTGAAAAAGCCAGAATGAAAAAACGATAATTGCTACAGGAAGATGCTGGAACATTTTCGAAAATAACAGAGCTGTTTAATAGAAGGGCTCCCACTCCCAGTCGCAGTAATAAGGAGGAGAATGAAAAGGAAGATGATGAACCACAGACCTGGCATATAATGACAGCAGGTGCAGTGTGCAGGGCTGTGTTCATTTATGTTACTGTTAGCAATTGCATTAGTTGACTGAGAAAACCGTCATGAAAAACGTTAACAATGTTACGACTAGTATAATATGCCCACGGCTGTGATTGACAACCTGGACAGCCAGTCAGAAGCTAGAATGCCAACCTAGAGAGCCAATCAGAACCTGGAACGGGTTGCAGGGCTGGCCAGACTATTATATTGTGCATACAGTTAGATGCATTAGGATAGAGTCATATGCTCATGATATTCCAAGTTAAATTATATAATATTAATATTATAATTTTAAATGATTATATTAAATAATATTAATATTCAATAATATTAATATTCAATAATAAGGACACAGAGATGTGTGGCCAATTCACTATTGCATTCATTTTAGTGATTGACATTATTGTGCATGATATTGATATAATATTGGTAATTTAATTAATTGCTGATGTTCTTCTTATGCAGTTGACCCTGAGGAAAGTGAGAAAGCTGCAGGGTCCAGTACAATTCATCCTGAGGAAAGGGAGACAGCTGCAGGGTCCAGCACAGACAGGGAGATGCAGACTGATGAAGTGAGCTTTGATTACTTTGCCCGGCCTCAGGCTAAGGATATAAATACATGTTTCACATACCACCCTCAACAACCCCCAAAACAAACAGTTAAAAATATCTACAACAACAAAGATGGAATCAATAGAAAATGGCTTACATATTGTGAGAAATCCAACTCACTTTACTGTACAGTATGTTTAGCGTATGCAAAGCCATCTGCAAATGACAGCTCATTCATTAAAGGAGGAATGACATCGTGGAAGCATGTACATCAAAGAATAGAAGAGCACGAGAAAGACACAGAGAAAGTGCAGAGGCATATTTTATGAAGGCTAGTAAAGCAGACGTAGCAAGCCTACTCAGTGGCAAACAAATGTCTCTACACAGAGACCATGTCAGAAAGAAACGGCAAGTCATGGAACGTGTCATAGAAGTAGTCAGAGTCATTGGAAAGCGTGGTCTAAGCTTTGGAGGCAAACAATTTGAAGCAGCATACACATGGGAGAAAATTGCTGACCATGGCAACTTCTTGGAATTAATCATCCTGCTCAGCAAATACGATGTCTGCCTGCAGGAACATGTCACCCAATGTGTTGAAAAAAGCAAGGAGCTGCATGAGACTGGGTCTAAAGGCAGAGGGTCCTTTGTCACTCTGCTCTCCAAAACTACAGTGAACAAAGTGATCAATGTCATCAGCCACTTAATCCAAGAAACCATATCTAGGGAAGTAAGGGAGGCAGGCATGTTTTCTGTGCCGATCGACACCACACAGGATGTTACATCTACAGACCAGTGTGCTGTTATCCTCAGGTATGTGACAGATGTGGTCCACGAGAGGCTCTAGCTGTGGTTGACTGTGAGTCATCAACTGGACAATATTTTGTAGAGCTACTGAAGAAAACTCTGGCAAAGGTGGACATTGATCTTCGGAATTGTGTGGGAAACTCAACCGATGGAGCGGCAAACATGCAGGGCCAATACAAGGGGTTCTCCACCTTGCTCTCCGCAGAGTCTCCCAACCAAGTGCACATCTGGTGCTTCGCACACGTCCTGAACCGTGTGCTAGGAGACACCACAGGCGTTGTGATAGCCAGTGCATCGCTCTTCTCACTTCTGAATGATGTTGCTGTGTTCATCAGAGAGTCATACAAGTGTATGAACATGTGGGAGGAAGTGAGTGAAGACACACGACACAGACGGCTGTCTCCAATCGGGGAGACGAGGTGGTGGGCCAAGGATCAGGCTCTGAGCAAGATATTCGGGTGTTTTGGCAATCCTGACCGTGCCTAGTTTATTGACTTGGTGTCACCATTAACAAGGATTGAAGAATAGGACTCCATGAAGCCACATGTCAGAGCAAAAGCCAGGGGGTACACAGAGTCTCTCCTAAGGTTCGAGACAATACTGACCGCTCAGATCTTTCTCCGAATATTTGAAATCACGTCACCCCTCTCCAAGTATCTCTAAACCAGCGGCATGGACTTACTGACTGCCCATCGGTTAGTAATAGGGACCCAAGAGATGAAGTGAAAAGAGCAGCAGATGCTTGTGTGGAGTGGGCCAATGCCAAGCTGCAGGAGAAGGAGGACTGGGAAGTTGTGGTCCAAGCTGTGCTCCCAGAGAAACGGGTCAGGAGAAAGAAGGGTGAGTTGGCTGAAGATGAGCCTGTGTCAGACGCTGAGGTAGACTACAGGATCAAGGTCCACACTGTAATTCTGGACACAGTCACAGAGAGCATTCAGAGTCGCAATGCTGCAAATGGACCACTCTGCGCAGACTTTGCATGTCTTGATGAAGGAAATGGGCCTTCCAACAGAAGCATTGCAAAAGCTGAGCGAATGCTTGCAGAAGTATGATGAAAGAGCCACTGCTGGAAGACTGCAGGCTGAGCTGTCAAGCCTGGCCAACTGTTGGGAAAGACTTAAGATGCCCCATTTGGATGCATACAATGTCAGGACAACCGGAGGTGAGGATGGAAGAGAAGAAGACCTGGAGCTAGAGAACTTGCAACTACTGCAAAAGCTGTGCTATTTGTGTGCATCATGTCTTGTCACAGTACAACTTGCTGACTGATGCCTATCATGTCATTGGATTGGGCTACGAGTTCCTCCTAACACTGTCATTCAGTCAGTTGCCTGTGAGAGGACCTTCTCCACACTGAAATATGTGAAGAATCGACTGAGGTCCACCCTGACCCAGGAGCATATGGAGGCAATCATAGCCATAGAAGCCCGGCTCCGCATCTTAGAAAGTAACTCAGTTAAAGTAAAGCCCATGTTAGCATGTGCGGACCGGCAAAATGTAGCTCCTCTTAGCCGTCCCCCGGCAACTCCCGAGCAGCAGGGAGGCTGGGTGACTGTTCAGAAGGGGCATAACGCGAAACCCGCAGGTCCCCACCAACCCGTTCACGTATCTAACAGATATTCCCCACTCAGCGAGACACCCGCTGAGAAGCCAACTCTGGTTATTGGTAGCTCTATTATGAGACACGTGAATTTAGAGACCGAAGCCTCCACAGTCACATGCATTCCGGGGGCCAGAGCGGGCGACGTTGAGGCGCATCTTAAACTGCTGGCTAAAGATAAACGTAAATACAGTAGGATTGTTATTCACGTCGGTGGTAATGATGTTCGTTTACGCCAATCAGAATGCACAAAACTTAATGTGGAGTCGGTGTGTAGTTATGCTAAAACAATGTCGGACACCGTAATCTTCTCTGGTCCCCTCCCCAATCTGATCAATGATGACATGTATAGCCGCATGTCATCATTTCAGCGCTGGTTGTCTTGGTGGTGCCCAGCAAACAATGTGGGCTTCGTAAATAATTGGACAGCCTTCTGGGGAAAACCTGGTCTGATTAAGAGAGACGGCATTCACCCTACTTTGAAAGGTGCAGATCTCATTTCGGCAAACATTTCAGGGCTTTGTGGACGTAATCCATGACAAACTGGAGTTGAGACCAGGAGGCAGAGTCGCAGTCTTACACGCTTCTCTGCGCTCTCTCCTAGGCAGTCACCCATAGGAATCCCGAACCCAATAAAATACCCAATATTAGCGGTGTGTGTGTCTGCCCAAGGACAATTTAAGGTAAAACCTAATAGAGGTGTCATACATAATAACCTAATAAAAGTAAATGTAACAACTACTACAGTGCAACAAAACAGGAAGATTAAATGTGGTCTCTTAAACATAAGATCTCTAGCATCTAAAGCAATATTGGTAAATGATTTAATATCAGATTATAATATTGATATATGCTGTCTCACTGAAACTTGGTTGAGACATGAAGAATATGTCAGCATAAATGAGGCCACTCCACCCAGCCATGTCAACACTCATATTGCTCGAGGCACGGGCCGAGGAGGTGGAGTTGCAGCAATCTTTGACTCAAGTTTACTTATCAATACTAAACCAAAATGTAATTATACCTCTTTTGAAAGCCTCGTTTTTAGTCTTACGCATCCGACCTGGAAAACTTTGCAGCCAATCTTATTTGTTACAGTGTATCGTGCACCAGGTCCTTATTCAGAATTCTTATCAGAATTCTCTGAGTTTTTATCAACTTTGGTTCTTAAAACAGACAAAGTAATTATCGTAGGTGACTTTAATATTCATGTTGACGATGATAAAAATAGCCTTACTGTTGCATTTAACTCTATATTAGATTCTGTTGGTTTCTGTCAGAGTGTAAATAAACCAACCCACTGTTATAATCACACTCTCGACCTTGTTCTGACTTATGGTATTGAAATTGAGCAACTATTAGTCGAACCGCATAATCCTGCTTTATCCGACCATTTCTTAGTAACTTTTGAAGTACTGTTACTAGACTACAAAGCATTAGTCAAAAGCTCTTGCAGCAGAAACCTATCTGTTAGTGCTATAGCCACATTTAAGGAAGAGATTCAACCAATACTTAACTCGATAGCATGTCTGCATGTAGGGGAGGAAACTTATACAAAATGTACACCACCCCAAATTGATCATGTTGTTGATAGTGCTATAGATGCGCTGCGAATAAAATTAGATTCTGTTGCTCCTTTGAAAAAGAAGAAAATAAAACAACATAGATTAGCTCCATGGCATAATGCCGAAACCCGCAAAATAAAGCAAAAGTCTAGACAACTTGAAAGGATATGGCGTTCCACTAAACTTGAAGAATCTCGTTTAATTTGGCATATTACTCTCAATGAATATAAGAAAGCACTGCGTAAAGCGAGAGCAGCCTACTACTCTTCATTAATAGATGAGAATAAGAATAATGCAAGATTTCTTTTCAGCACTGTAGCCAGGCTGACAGAGAGCCACAGCTCGATTGAGCCTTCTATTCCCTTAGCACTCAGTAGTAATGATTTTATGTGCTTTTTTAACGATAAAATTGTTACTCTTAGAAACAAAATTAATGACCTCTTGCCTTCAACCAGTATAGTGTTATCAACAGCTCCCGGAATCGTAAGTTCTAATATTACACTAGATAGTAAACTAGAATGCTTTTCAGCCATTAACCTTGAACAATTACATTCAATGATTCTCTCTTCTAAACCATCAACGTGCATGTTAGACCCAATTCCAACTAAGCTGTTGAAGGAAGTTTTTCCATTAATTAGCACTTCTTTATTAAATATTATGAATATGTCTTTATTATCAGGCTATGTTCCACAATCATTCAAAGTAGCAGTGATAAAACCGCTTCTTAAAAAGCACAACCTCGATCCAGAGGTTTTAGCCAACTATAGACCTATTTCTAATCTTCCGTTCCTCTCAAAAATTCTTGAGAAAGCGGTCGCAAAACAGTTGTGTGATTACTTAAAAAACAATGATTTATTTGAAGATTTTCAGTCTGGCTTTAGAACACATCATAGCACAGAGACAGCTCTGGTTAAAGTCACAAATGATATTCTAATAGCCTCAGACAAGGGACTTGTCTCTATTCTTGTTTTGCTCGATCTTAGTGCTGCATTTGATACTATCGACCATGATATCCTATTGCAAAGACTAGAGCACTTAGTTGGCATACAGGGAACTGCTTTAGGCTGGTTTAGGTCCTATCTATCTGAACGCTCTCAGTTTGTACGTGTTAACGATGAATCTTCCACGCAAACCAAAGTTAGCCATGGAGTGCCACAGGGCTCAGTGCTCGGACCTATTTTGTTCACATTATATATGCTTCCATTAGGCAATATTATAAGGAATCATTCTGTAAACTTTCATTGTTATGCGGATGATACTCAACTATATTTATCAATCAAGCCTGATGAAATTAATCATCTAAATAAAATTCAAGACTGCCTTAAGGACTTAAAAACGTGGATGACCTTAAACTTTTTGATGTTAAACACGACCAAAACTGAAGTTATTGTACTTGGCCCGAAGAATCTACGAAACAAATTATCTAAAGACATACTAACTATGGATGGCATTAATTTGGCCTCCAGTGAGACTGTAAGGAATCTTGGTGTTATATTTGATCAGGATTTATCCTTTAACGCCCACATAAAATCAATTTCAAGGACCGCCTACTTCCATCTACGTAACATTGCAAAAATCAGGCATATCTTGCCTCAAAACGATGCAGAGAAACTAGTCCATGCATTTGTTACTTCTAGGCTGGATTATTGTAACTCTTTATTATCAGGGAGTACCAAGAAGTCAATCAAGTCGCTTCAGCTGATTCAAAATGCTGCGGCTCGTGTACTAACCAGAGTTAGGAAAAGGGACCACATTACTCCTGTTCTGGCTGCCTTACACTGGCTCCCTATAGAACACAGGATAGAATTTAAAATTCTTCTTCTCGCCTACAAAGCCCTTAATGGGCAGGCGCCATCTTACCTTAAAGAACTCATTATACCCTACTGTCCTACTAGGGCATTGCGTTCCAAGAATGCAGGGTTGTTGGTTGTTCCTAGAATCTTTAAAAGTACAATGGGAGCCAGAGCCTTTTCTTATCAAGCTCCACATTTGTGGAATCAGCTTCCAGTTTGTGTTCGGGCGGCAGACACCCTATCCGTTTTTAAGAGTGCGCTTAAGACCTTCCTTTTTGATAAAGCTTATAGTTAGGGCTGATTAGATTCAGCCCCTAGTTTTGCTGATATAGGCTTAGTTTGTCGGGGGACATCTTACTTCTTCCTTCTCTCTGTCTATACCCGTGTACACTCATGTTCCGATTAACCCAGCTTCCCCAAATGTCTTTCTTTTTGGTGTCTATATACGCTGGGATCCGGAGTCATGGATGATCCTGCGGTCCTGTGTCCTGGATCGCGAGCGCTGGATCTTGAGTCGTGGCTGTGGTCCTGGATCATAGGTCCTGGATGGATATCCTCGTGGATTCATCTTCCTATTATACACACATGCATTTCCAAACATTTGGACTACCTATGTTGCAAATGTATTATCTTTTCAATTTACACACGGCATCTATTGCACGTCTGTCCGTCCTGGGAGAGGGATCCCTCCTCTGTTGCTCTCCCTGAGGTTTCTCCCATTTTTCCCTTTAAACTGGGTTTTCTTTGGAAGTTTTTCCTTGTACGATGTGAGGGTCTAAGGACAGAGGGTGTCGTATTGTCATACTGATATTCTGTACACACTGTGAAGACCACTGAGACAAATGTAACATTTGTGATATTGGGCTATATAAATAAACATTGATTGATTGATTGAATCATGCTCATGTGCACAGGGTCGCAGAGACAAGTGAGCTGCTGTGACACCTGCTGGTGATGTAAGGTAGAACAGTCTCTTTGTGTTGGGGTTTCTGAGAGGGTATGGGCCTGTTGTATTCCTTGAAGTTGGTTATTTAATACTGGACAAGTGCTCTCATAATGACTATTAGAATCATTTGTTGGTTGGACCACATGGCCTTGATTGAATATCTGAGCTGCATGTGCATTGGCACTTCTTTTTGTTTACAGCCAGGCACAGGCAACACTCTTTGACTATAGCCATTAGCTGTACTTTGTCCTTAATCCCAATTGTACATTCACGTTACTGACTCTTACATATCCACTTTGACACACTTCACACATGACACGGACATTTTTAAGAAACCTTAACTAAAGGAAGGTTTCATTTTGCACCTTACTCCTGTTGTCCATCTCTTTTATGTTATGGCTTGACTCTGGGGAATCTAGCCATAACAGTATACAGTATATGAGCATAGTAGATTTATAATGTATCTGTAGGCTACAAGGGTGGCCCGCATGCGTGGGCGGCGGCCCGGTGCGTCTGAACGTCCCGGGCTGAATTTGTGTCCCAGTCCGCCCCTGCCTGCTTATATAAACATCTAGCCTGGAAATAAGAAATGTTTGGTCATTTAACAGGTGCGTATTAAATCGCCAACTTTTTGAGCGCTCTTGGGCCTCCCCATGTAACAATTGTAAGTATACAGGAGCATGGTTTGATATTGTGATCAGAGGTTGCGCTAGACTATTCCGCTATCCGTGATTTTGACAGGATCGTAACATTTCCGTCATAATCCATTATAACCTGTCGGCCTGTACACAACTCTGCCGGAGGGGGGCGGGGGTGGAGAGGGCTTGTGAACTGTCAACGGGGCGGTGGACGCCTCCTGGCTGTTAGCGCCGTGTTATGCATGCCCACTGCACCTCACGGGAGCGCGCACAGCGTAAAGCAAATGCTCACAGACATTTCAATGATTTGATCGGCAAAGTTAGGTTTGGAAACGGTATAATTTCCTTTTGGGCGGGCATGCATAACACGGCATAACCCCGGAGCCCCGCTGCGGGGAAACTTTGGCGCTGTTCTGAGTTTGTACTGTCCGCCGACCCATTCTCACAGCGTTTATTAACCTTTTTCTTACTCAATATAAATCCACACATTGTTTTTACTTCTTTGTTTTAATTGTATAATGTCTGACTTGTTTGCCATCAGTTTGAGAGAGTAGGGTCTCAGAATACTGAAATCTGTATTGTTTCATCGAGTAGGGAAATCTATGCAAATCTATGGGACTCCCTGGTAGTTGTTTGTCGACACTAAAAGGCCCCCCAGTGCGTTAGAAAGTATCGCCAAGTGATCCTGACATAACGTCACTATAGGACGAGTTGGGAGTGAGAACGTGTTGTGAGCAGGGGCGGCGCCAGGGGGGAGCTAGGGGGTGCTGAAGCACCCCCCAGGATTGCCAAAGCACCCCCTAAGCACCCCCAGGAAATATGTGTTTTTTTCCCCGAAAATTATTATTATTTTTATTAAATTAAATCAGAAAGATTATTGATTACATCAATGCAAATGTGAAACAAATAAATGTTTGACCAAAAACATAAAGCCAACACAGGTGATATGATTAGGCCAATGGCCAGCACCCATTCGATTTTTGACCTACCCATAGGCTAAATGACTTTGTGACACTTGAGTGACTTCCTGTTAGCTGGAGCCCCAAATGATTTGCTAACAGCAAAGTGAAAAATTTATCGTTTTTTAGTCCTTAAACGTCCACGTGTGGACACTCAATCAAAACCACCTGAAAGCGAGAGGGATTCTGCATATAATAGGCCTCGTGAGTACAAGTAGCTTACTTCTGGGTCTCTGTGTTTCATTCAAGCTCTGCTCTGTGTGTGTGTGTGGCACGAGCCATTTTGTGTGCGTGCGCAAGCGAGCGAGATATCGTTGTGGTTAGCATCTGGTGCTAGCTAGCCAAGCTAACGGATATAAGGAGCTTTTTCAACAACAAGGTGGAGGGAGAACTCTCTCCTGTCAGACTGAGAGTCTCAGATAACCTCAGCTCAGGTGAAGTAAAGGACTCTCAGTGTTTAGATAGTTAACTTTAGTCTAGTTATCTCAGTGGGTCTCAAACGGTTTGTTTTAAAAGAGGAGTGATTTGTAAAATATCTATAAAGAAATAGAAAATCTGTTTACAGTTCTGTTTCATATGTATGTTGAGAGATACTGTATAATATATCCATAGATCTCTTAATTGTGGCTCTCAAAGTGCACCAGATTGATGCTTTTAACTTCAATATTTAAAAAAAAATCTTCTACCTCACTAGAGTAGGTGAGGACCCTCCGAGAGGAGGTGAGGTCCACTCCCCACTTGTAAAAATAGCACTTTACCCCTGCTTACACCTATATGCCGTGAGCTGATTACCGAGCCTTCATTGTAACAGTCGCGGGTGCACTGTGTGTGTGTGCGTGTGGGGAGTGTTGCAGTAGAAAATGTAACTGTAGCGCTGGTGCATTAATGGAAAACGCTTAATGTTTGAGCACCCTCTATGAAACGTCAAGCTACCCCACAGCACCCCCTAGAGAAAATCTCTGGCGCCGCCACTGGTTGTGAGAGCAGCAGATTGAATAACGACAACTAAGAACGCTGGGCGCCTTACTTGCAAACCGGACACTCACAGGGTGGAGAGGAGATCCCTCGACACCAGCAGCTGACAGACATTCAGCTCGGCTGTCACAAGGACATACACAGGAAATCATTCCTGATCATTACATTGCCTTTCATTTAGCTGGTGCCTATATCTGAAGATAGGTAGACTAAGTGCAATGAACTATGCAGGTGCATTCGTTGCATAATGTCACTTCGGAAATTCAAAATATTTTCCTCAGTGACAGAGCCGGTCCCCTGAACACAATGGAAGGTATTATGAGAAGACGAAACAGTGATTGAAGTGTCAGTTTACTGGATGTGAACAATAGTGAGACACGCCCAGCTCAGCCTCAGCTGACACACTGACTGACACCTCACACACTCCACTCTAATTTAAGGTCTACTCACAGAACTCTGTACAACACTTACGACACCAGATAACACATCAAGGATGAACTTCATATGCACATTTAACTGCCTGTGAGCAACACCAAAATGCTATACTAATCATATTGTAAAAAGGGATTTGAACCCTTAAGCAAGGACTTTCACACACAGAAATGCCGACACACAGAGAAACTATTACTGACTTGGTTTCCTCATACCTGCGTGTGTTGTTAACCGATTCCCAGAACTGGAAACTTTGGCTGCCCTTTGTTTGTGGAAAGCATCAGACAATTGGTGGTTTAACACTATTGTATGTGCTGTGCTTTCAGTGGCAGCAGGTTTAGATTTTGGTCCAGCTTTTTCTGGAAATCTCGTATTTCTTAGTTCCCACTAGACCAGGGGTGGGGAACCTTTTTCCTCTCAAGGGCCAATTCAATTTTTACAACATCCTCCTTTTTTAATATTGAAGTTAAAAGCATCAATCTGGTGCACTTTGAGAGCAACATTAGGAGATCTATGGATACATCACTCAACACCCATATGAACCAGAACTGTAAACAGATTTTCTTTTTCTTTATGGATATTTTACAAATCACTCCCCTTTCAAACTGTATTCTTGTTTATTAATAACAACTTTTTTTTACTGTCATATAGTATTTGATACCTGTTTTAAGTATAATGATCATATACAAGTGTTTCTTTACCTCACTGAGCTGAAGTCATCAGCCTCTCAGTCTGTCAGGAGAGAGCTCTCTTCCACCAGGTTGAAGAAAAAGCTCTGAAATTAAATTATCATAATTCATATAATTATTATTATATTAAAATGAAAGTTATATCCGTTAGCATAGCTAGCTAACTCGATGCTAATAACAACAATCCTCTGTACCACTCTCTCTCTCGCGCTCGCTCACACAAAATACGCTCGTGCCACACACACAGAGCCGAGCTTGAATGACACACAAAGACCCAGAAGTAGTTGTACTGTAATGTAGCATATTATTTTCTATGGCGTTATTGTATGATCATATGACAGATGAACAGATCACTACTGGGCTTACAACTAAAGACACAGCCATGCAAAAACTGTGGCATGTGTACGTCTCCTTATGTGTACTGCAATTGTTGAAGTGCTGGAGCGGCGTTCCGGCAGCACTACACCACGTGGTGACACGTTACGCTCGTGTTGTGTTCAATTAACCTGTCCTTGGCCAGGAAAAACAGGCAGTCGCTTGTTTAATTCTATTGCAGTCTAGATTTCTTGAATTATTATTTTTTGCGTGTGTTTCGAAATTACCTCGAGGGCCGTATCAAATGGCCGGAGGTTCCCCACCCCTGCACTAGACTGTCCAAATGGAGAGAAGATCAGGACAATGACAGTGTAGGACAGGGATCACCAACTACATTTTTCCAAGGGCCAAAATGTATCCAATAGACACTTTCGAGGGCCAGCGATTTTTATATATAGCCCAGAATTTTGAAGTTGTTGACCGGGGGAGGGCTGCTTGTGGAGCACGCTCAGGTACTGCGGAGCGCAAAGCTGAGCAGACTCTTCACACTAACGAAGGATCACTTCTTCTTAAGGGCAGGGAAGGCTACGCAATACTCAGTCTAGTGTCCCACAGCTGCTGCCTCTCTGTTGGACTCCGGTACTGCACATTACTCACGAGACGTATTAAAAAAAATGAGTGGGGGGCGAACGCACTGACCACTCCGCCAACGTCACAGTCACCCCCGCCGTGCGGGCCGGATGAGAATGTCTGCCGGGCCGGATGTGGCCCGCGGGCCGCCAGTTGATGGTCACTGGTGTAGGAGGAGAAGGATCTTTCACAGACCCAGGTGTGACATTGGAGAGTGGACTCATGGCATGTTTGGTTTCATGTCGGAAAGTATATTTTATTAACAGGCATATATCTAGGCTCTATCATGTCTTCTTAAAGGTCACCTCTTATGCAAAATGCACTTTTTGATGTCCTTTATACACAAACATGTGTCCCCGGTGTGTAAGGAGACTCACAAAGTGTCAGAAAATAAAACCGTCCCGCCCACGTCGTTCCTACCTAACGTCCCTGGCATATACAGTCGCTAGCTGAATCCCCTCTCCCAGCTGTGTGTCTGTGTATTCAGCAGGATGTATACGAGAGGGGCTTAGAGTAAAGTTGCTCCTGCCGCCCGCTTGCGGCAGACCACACTTGAAAGTGTGCGGGGAGACGCCTGGACACGTCTACGAGCAGCAAACTTTCAACAAAGATCGCTAAATGGGTGGCGACAGCTTGCAGGCCAATTCACATGGTGGAGGACGAGGGGCTGCGTGATATAAATCGGGTCGCATCCAACGACTGCACTTATGAATCGCCTTCCAGAGCCACCACTGTGTCGAAAATACACAACTTGTATGAAGTCCAAAAAGCGAAAGTAGAGGAGGATTTAAGAAAGACTCAGCGGAGACTATTGGACTTCACTCAGTGATGACTGACAGTCACCTCGGGGTCACAGCGCATTATTCTGACCCACAGTGGGAACTTCAGTCTCATGCTTTGACAGTTATGAAAACAGAGGAGCGGCATTTCGCCGACAACTGCGCCGACACACACACACACACACACACACACACACACACACACACACACACACACACACACACACACACACACACACACACACACACACACACACACACACACACACACACACACACACACACACACACACACACACACACACACACA
This sequence comes from Pseudochaenichthys georgianus, assembly GCF_902827115.2. Lineage (NCBI taxonomy): Eukaryota > Metazoa > Chordata > Actinopteri > Perciformes > Channichthyidae > Pseudochaenichthys > Pseudochaenichthys georgianus. The sequence continues at coordinate 43,453,260 of NC_047507.1, read as the reverse complement.
CACACTTTGTATTGTATGAGAGAGGTTCCAGGTTGAATTGAGGCGAATATTTGTAATGTTCAGGTTGTTGTGTTTAATATTCATGAGAATATTTGTCATTGTTCAAATGATAATAAACATTAGCATAAAGCATATTTGTCCACTCATATGTTGATAAGAGTATTAAAAACTTGAAAAATATCCCTCTAAGGAACATTTAGAACAGATAGAAAAAGTGCGATTAATTTGCGATTAACTATGGACAATCATGCGATTAATCGCGATTAAATATTTTAATCGACTGACAGCCCTAATATATATATATATACACACACACATATATATATATATATAGTAGGGCTGTCAAACGATTACAAATGTTAATCAGATTAATCATAGCTTAAAAATTAATTAATCATGATTAATCACCATTCGAACTATGTCCAAAATATGCCATTTCTTTATGTATATTGTTGTGGGAATAGAAAGATAAATGAAAGAAGGCGGATATATCCATTTAACATACAGTATCTATGTTTATTATAAAAAATGTCTGCGTATCAAAATGAAAGACAGCCCACACACCTATCAATCATCAAACCGTGGGGTCTTAACCCTTGTGTTATGTTCACATTTCGTACCCTTTGGTAATGCTCGTGTCAAATTGACCCGGAACATATTTCAGGGTTTAAAAAAAATACACAATTAAATTCAACATGCAAAATTCCTTATATATATTGTCTTTAACTCACTCCCTAACAATATCAATGAAATATATGATTAGGGTTATATGATTTGAAAATACTCTTTGCTGGATCAAATGTAACAATGGAAGTGTCCATCGTTTTTTTGTGATAAAAATGTAATTTATGTTAAAAAAAATACACTGTAATAAAAACTAAGTTTACATTTTGGTCATGCTTTTCTAGGACACATGTAAATGAAACATTTTTTCATTAATGTTTATTATTTTTAATCTGTCATATAATAATCAAAGCCCTGAAGGAAATAAAGCAATTTATCAGCAATTGGAACACAAGAACCACATCCAAAAGTATTTGGCTGTGAAATATAGAGGGAATGAAACATCCATATAAATGACATAGAACAGATATAAACACAAAGCAAATAAAAACAATTAACAGTCACTATTCATAAAATACAGTATATCCGAAAACTATATTGATGAAGTGACGCTGCAGAACATCATGTGAGTCAATGGGCAGGTCCCTTTAGGAAACACATGATGTCCAGAACTTCTTTGTGTGTATAGCACAGATGTACTTGTTGCAGTTGCTGCAGTCTGTGTCTTGGAGTCCTTTGAGGGTCCGCAGACCTCACAGCTGGCTGTGGGGGTCTTCCAGAAGCTGACTGTGGGGGTCTTCTTGCGGCTGGCTGTGGGGGTCTTCCAGAAGCTGGCTGTGGGGGTCTTCTTGCGGCTGGCTGTGGGGGTCTTCCAGAAGCTGGCTGTGGGGGTCTTCTTGCGGCTGGCTGTGGGGGTCTTCCAGCAGCTGGCTCTGAGTCAAGTTCATCTTCCAATTTGCTGTCAGATTGTGAGTTTACCTCCTCATTATCCTCATCTTCAGAAATGTCTTCCTGTCCCACTTCACCGTGTTCTTCTAATGCATTCCACTCACTCTCATCCATCATTAGCTCCAAGGCTCTCTGAGCAGAATATCTTTTGGCCATTTTGTTGGTAGATAATTGTAGTTCTACACTGTAATGTGAGGTTATGTCTCTGTTTAGTCCCTCCTCCGGCGTGCAGGTGCGAGGGGGACAGTGCGAGAACATTTAAAATGTTTATACATTTCTGGAAGATCTAAAATGTTTATAATGTTCTAGGATAGTTTTGTGTACACACTACAAAGGGTAACGATCAAGCGAAAACAGGATCAAACCGCTTCTCTGTGCATACAATTGTGTGTGTGTGTGTGTCTTTAGTTTATGTGTTCCCGAACCTCTTATGAAGGACATAAATGCGGGTGGGCATTTTTTCATAAGTGGAACAATTCCACATGTCCTTCACAATAAATAAGCCCCGGCCATTGAGTTTCAGGTTGAACGAAAATATCCTTATATTTTTTTGTATTCATTGAAAATGGAAATCGGGTCACACAAGGGTTAATTCATTACGTGTTGATTTCTATCAACGGGGGAGTACTTCAGGAAAGTCGACGGGGGGGGGGGGGGGGCTAGTGGAGTACTTCGTGACCACAGAGTGTGAACGTTGTGATCAGCTGTTTTAGCGCAGTTCTCCAGTGAAGGGGGGGAGTCTCCCTCCGCAGCCGGTTGGCGTAGTTTTGGCACAGTTCCGTTGTACAGACCGACGTTAACAGCAGCCCCGTCTGTGCACACGGACACCGACTCTGTCGTCCGGTGATCTAACCGCCTTCTGGAAAAGCTTCACAAGTACGTCGGTACGCAAATGCGCTGTGTGACACAAGTGACGGTACGCATTTCAGATTACGCACATAACCTGCGTACCAGTTATGTGCACCCCTGTACTACAGCAAAAGTATTCTCCGTCGGGACTTCCCATGGGAGCCTGCCTGCAGACCTCCACTCTCAGGACAGTTCCGGTGCAGACCTCCACTCTCAGGACAAACGCGACCCACAGTCGGAGGGCCTCCGCGCCGGCCGATATGAAGCGTGACCAAGACGCACCGTCCAGGGGTCCCACGGGTCCCGCAGCGGGGTGGAGGTTCGGCTGGAACCTCCCCACCTCCGCCGCGGTGCACCCGGCAAACACGGTTGTTTCTCGAACCTTCCACTGTTGTCTAGCGGGTGTAACTAAAATACAAGATGTCGTATTTATATATATAAATAAATATATATATCTATATAGATATATAGATAATAAGTGTCAGTGCTATTTTATGTTGTATTAGCGTGCATTTCCTGTTCGGAAAGTGGCGCTGCGGCTGTACTGATAGTAACTACAATACAAGGTGTCCGTATATATCTATAATATTATATATGTATATAATAAGTGTCACGATCCGATTTTATTTTGTATTTGCGTGCATTTCCTGTTTGGAAAGTGGCACTGTACTGATAGTGGTGATTTTATTTTGGAATTCTTAGCGTGCACTTCCTGTACTGACAGTGGAGGTGTCCTGAGAGTGGAGGTCTGCACCAGAACTGTCCTGACGGCCCGTCCACACTACAGCGTCTACAGCGTCGACAACTCCAATCTGCCCATTCACTTTCAATGGGGTGACGTCACGTTGCCTCGCTTTTTCGCCGAACTGAATTGTGGGTAGCATAGCGGTCCGTCTCCGAAGACGGAGACGCCGAAGTAGCCAGCCCCAGCCAATCAAATCCCGTTTCGGAAAATCTGACAGCTCAAGCCGTAGCCAATCAAACCGCGTCTAAGCTGGGAGAGATATCCCGCCGTCCATTTCTATATTTCAAAAAAAGTTGGAGGAGAAACTAACTATTGCCGTAGCAAATCACCCGGTTTTGTATGACCAGACCCTCTTCACCTACCGGGATACAAACCGGAGGAACCAGGCATGGAGGGAGGTGGCAGAGACAGTGGGGAAACTGGTAGGTTTTCGCCTGTTTGGGGAGTTTATATATATATTGCTCTCATAAAATCCCCGGGGTTTTTTGCTTTGTATGTCGGGGGCGGGAGATTCATGTGATTGGTTGTTGGTCGTGTTGCTTGAATAAAATCCCCAAGCTCCAGACACGCCCAGCTCCAAGCTATTTTTGAAGCTGTCGTGAGGACGCTCCGAGAGTGGAGGTCTGCAGGCAGACCCCTCTCGGACTTCCTGCAACAACACCACGCCGTTATCTTGATTCTGATTGGCCAGAAGACATTATCAAAGATGTTCTATTTAGAAGACGATCACTACGTGACAAAAGTTTTCAAAACCGTTTCTTGTGGACATAGATATGTCTCATAATTATTTGTGTGAACATACAAATAATTTGTGTGTAAATATGTGATATGTAAATGTAAAACACCATCCACAAATGCATTTAAAAGATTTGCAAACTCACAAATAAATGTGCAAGTGTAAAACGGATCTGCAAATACGCTAAATATTTTCACAAATAAAAAAAAGATCTGTGAATATCTCTTTAACATTTACAATTTTCGATCAGGCATTTGTGAATCCATTTTGTATTTGTCGACCAAAAATGCGCTTGCGGATCTCAAATCTCTGCTCGTGGATCTCACATTTCTGCTTGTGGATCGTCTTTTTACACACACGGAATTTTGAGACATATTTTCCGCCGGTCTCTTCTAAAATCTACTCGTGTCACTCGGTTATTTTCGTAAACCACGTGATGGCCCGCTGATGACGACATTTCCGCATGATTTCAAAGTAAGAGCATGATGGTTTGTTTAATGCTCTGTTTTTATATTATAATGAACAGCGGAACGTTAGATGCATTCTTTATCACCATCATCATCATCATCATCATCATCATCATCATCATCATCATCATCATCATCATGTTATAGTGATACAGTTAGTTTGTGTTAGTTTATTGGTTCAATACTGCATATATCGAGCACTTTCGTTGATGTTGAAGTGCAGGCTATACGCCACTTTCGGGTCCCGGGGGAGCAGCTGGCTCCCCTGCGAGATGGAGTTCATGACTTTATGAGCTGTTCATGAGCACTCATGAAACATTCATGAACAACTCATTATATGTTCACTTGTCATGTTCATGAACCAAAATTCTTAAAATGCTCATGAACCATTTTAAAGAGCAGTTCATGAAATGTTTATGAACATTGTTCATTCATATAAAATTCCTGTTTTGCTCATGACAGACTTTTATGAGCAATTTATGAACTTTTCATGATCCAGCCAATCACAACATTATAATTAAAACCCCAAAAAGTGTGCATGAGCATTTCATGAACTTTTCATGACTATGAGCATTTCATGAATTTTGGATGATTGTGGCAAGTTCAGAATATTTTGGAATATTCATGAGCATTTTATGAACTTTTGATGATCAGTGTGATGTTTTTAAAGACCTCTTGAATATTCATCTACTATTTGAACATTTCTTTCTTTTTTAAAACTTTTAATCTTAAAACAAAACAATAGTGAATTTGAAACTGAACATTATCTGTATTTATTTTGGTGACATTCATATCATTTTATGGTTTATCTGTACTGTTTGAGAAGCAGTACGAGTAAGTAGCGCCAAGGTGGAACCTTTGGCAGGTGAGCGGTGACATCTGGGTTACCTTAGGGGGGACACTTCCGCCCCCTCCTCAGAAGCAATCCAGACGATCAACCGGATCCTGTGTATAATTATTGCTGCTCCACTTTTCTGTTTTCTACAGGTCAGTACATGATGAAAATGATCGATGTTAACTTGTGTGAATTAGATATGATGTTGGAGATGTTTAGGAGAGTGTGTCAGAAGGTTTTGAGCATGTTTGACATAGTAACGGTATTTTAAAAATACTAAACTGTCGGCAACAATAGATGCCATTTTCGCGGGCTTCAGCCGCACCTGGGTAAATGTGACCTGAGCGAAGGCTCGCAGGCAGGTTAGCTGCTGCGCATGGGTAATATGTTTTGTTTACCTGAGTGCAGTCTTGCAGGCACATTGCCTTGTTTTTTGTTTATTAACATTGACAGTGTATTTTTGTGATCTCCATAATATGTTATATTTGGTAAAGATAGATATATTGATAGAAAGTATTATTTGATAGCGTTATGTGTTTATAGATAACAACCTGTCCTTCACTGCAAACATAGCTGCTACAACCCGCTGCTGCAGATACACGCTTTACAACATCAGGAGGATGCGTCCCCAGCTGACCCAGAAAGCGACACAGGTTCTGGTCCAGGCTCTCATCATCTCACGCCTGAACTACTGCAACTCCCTCCTGGCTGGTCTACCTGCATGTGCCATCCGACCTGCAGCTCATCCAGAATGCAGCGGCTCGTCTGGTCTTCAACCTTCCTAAATGTTCTCACACCACGCCGCTCCTCCGCTCCCTCCACTGGCTTCCGGTAACTGCTAGCATCCACTTCAAGACAATGGTACTTGCGTACCATGCTGCGAATGGATCTGGCCCTTCCTACATCCAGGACATGGTTAATCGTACACCCCAGCACGTGCACTCCGCTCTGCATCAGCCAAACAGCTCGCTGCACCCTCGCTGCGAGGGGGACCCAAGTTCCCATCAGCAGAAACACGTGGGTTTGCTATCCTGGCTCCAAAATGGTGGAATGAGCTCCCCATTGACATCAGGACAGCAGAAAGCTTACACACCTTCCGGCGCAGACTGAAAACTCATCTCTTTCGACTCCACTTCGAGCAATAGAACTATTAACAAAGCACTTATGGACTGGCTTACCTAAAGCCAGTTGAGTAGCACTTGAAATGTTTTTGCTCTATGAAACCTGATGTACTTTATGATTCTGTTTTCTTCAAGTTTGTATTTTGTTGGTCGAACGCACTTATTGTAAGTCGCTTTGGATAAAAGCGTCAGCTAAATGCAATGTAATGTAATAATTTATATTGACTGTTGAATTTCTCCTTGAGATACAGTAATTGACTGTGACAGACAGATAACTTAAATGGAGAAATGTGATGTTTGTAAAGTTCAGCTATTTGAATGTAACTGTGTACTTTGAATTTTGAATAAGAAGCATTCCAGACGATCAACCGGATGCTGTGTATAATTATTGCTGCTGCACTTTTCTGTTTTCTACAGAAATAATTTATTGTTGCTGTGGTACCCAAGCTTTTGGGACCCGTAACAACATTTTTGTGCAGCTGAGTGTCAAGAACTGCTTCAAATAGTGATAGGATTAATTGTAGTGCTCCACCTGTATACATGTATGTTTGTTTGTTTGTTTGTTTGTTTGTTTGTTTGTTTGTTTGTTAATTTGAGTAAAGTTCCATTGTGATTGACATAATTGTTGTTTTCTATGGTTGCCAATTGACCCACAGTCAGTGGTTCATGAACAGTTCATGTACATGAACAGTTCATAGCCAGCCATTGAATTATATTCAGTGACTGGGTATGAACTGTTCATGAATGGTTCATGAAGTTGTTATGAACAGTTCTTGATATGTTCATGAACAGTTCTTGATATGTTCTTGGTTGAAAACTGAATATCCCTACACACTCACTGAAAACTCCATTTCATGAATTGTTCATGAACCTGCCTAAAACCATATTCCATGAATTGTTCATGAACCATTCCAGCACAGGAGTTTCATGAGTAGTTCATGAACTGCCCTAGTGCCATTTAATGTTCATGTCACTTTCATGAACAGTTCATCAACTTGTTATGAGCTGTTATGAGCTGTTTATGAGCTGTTCATGAATATGGTTCACTAATATTTCATGAACCTTTCATGATAAGTTCATGAACAGTTCACTATCATCTCACTGGGGCGAAGCAGATAAAACTCTTTCTTCATTGTTTGTTGTGTATTCAGTCAAGCGGGTCAAAGTTACAATGTAAAATTGTAAGTACAATGTAAAGTCCTGTGCTCTTCAGGGGCCTATACTACGAACCTGGTTCAACCTAACCTGGATATGTTTGAGTTAGCCGGTTGGCCTAATCCAAAACATACGCGCTCTCGCTAAACGGTCCTACGACGCTGGTTATCAAGTGGATCGCTCAAGCCAGCCGTGTCCTATCTAGTTAGGTGCGCGTTCACATGAAAGGGGTGGTATTTGGAACATTCGACCAATCACAAACATGGAGAAGCATACTGACAGCGCAGCGTCATACTTCCTGAATGAAAAGTGAACTTTAATACTAGTCAAAAATGAAGAAGTTAAACTTTAAACATCCATGACTTAAACACTTGATCCAGGATAAAAGCCACAGAGCTGCAGCTGCAAGGTGAACACAGCTGGAACAGAACACGTGTTTGAATGCGTACATTAACAGGTTTATGATATCACTGCCCCGTCTAACACACCATCTGACTTCAATTACATTTGTCTCGAGTGTTTCGTCAACTTAATGTGTTGCTTAAAATAATACTTCTGCATCCAGTCTGTGACACTGAGTGCTGCACGGCCAGATACGGCTCAGCTGACTCAGATCAGGAGATATGTGATACATTATGAAGTGATATGATGTGATATGAATGATAATGGGACACATCGATGTCTGCTCTCAGTGTAGGCCTACTCAGTGTTGTGGCAGATATTTAAGTAAGCTTTCTTAACGCTAATGTTATAATAGTCAGATTGCTCTGAAGATGGAGGTGATATTCTATTAATGTTCACGTTCACACAGTCGGTGATTTTTGCCGGCCGTCTTTCCTGCAATGGCAGCTTTTCTGTATTTCCTTTCTCCTGTAATATGACTTGATCGCTTTAAACTCCGCACACTGAGCTCTGATTGGTCAGCAGGCGGTGCTTTCACTGAGTTGAGCTCTTAGCCTGCGGCTCCCGACCAGGTTAGCCGCTAAGCATAAGTTACCATGGAGATCTAGCCCGCTAAAAAGAGAACCAGCTTTGTAGGACCGGAAAGCCGGAGTTTTCCCTGAATTTAGCCGCTAAGCGAAAATCCTGCTTCGTAGTATACCCCCCAGGTGCCGGTGTTGTGTCACATTATGCCTCCCGTCCCCGTCATGAAATGCCCCCCTTGTCACGGGAACGCGCATTTCTGTATAAACGTGCTTTAAAATGTATTGTTTAATTTTACATAGTTGTCATCTAATAATCAGAATATATGTTTACAAATGTTACATAGTCTTTGTCAGCATATTATTATATATACGCTATGCGTACAAAATAAAAGTGTCACATTCATGAAACTTGCTCCATTTATTGGTGCCAGTCCTAGAACTATACCCTGAAAAATGCTTGACAGTGGGATTCATAGAAACCTCTTTTGGGGTGGGGGCATTTTATGACAGGCCAAACAATAGTTGTATTGGTTGCAATGACAGTGGGTTAATGATGGTCCCACGGGGCATTGTGTGCATCCAGGGCACGAGTACGGTTCATCCACTGGAGGCCTTTGCACACATTGGTGGTGGTACCACCGCTGACACATCTGAGAAAACAATAAATACTTGTTATGTAAGGTATGCATTATGGGATTTTTTTTATGATAATAGAATATCTCTAATGTATTTCCCACTAACATTCTAACCATTCCTTCAATTATCGAAATCTTTCAAAAACATAAATGTTGTGTTATGAGAAAGAAATACATTTTCAACAAAAATGTATGGAAAAACAAGCAAAACATTATTCCTTTATCTGAAGACGCCAAATATAGTAGCAATTACAAACGCAAATGTTATGTTGATAAAGTCTGGAAACATATTTCTGCTAATTTTCTTTATTTGTATGTGCAATAGGAGATGACCCAATGTTCTTCATCCTGCTCCTCCACCCCGCAGTAAAAGCAAAGCCTGCTTAGATCCTCTGTTGAGACACAACGTGATCAATATCTTCAGATAAACCACATTGCAGATTTGGGGTCAAGGTGACCCATTCCAATTGTTGACTAAAAGGTCAATTATATAAGGACACATTTGTTGTGGTCTTTTATTATTTTGTGTGAAGAAAAGGCAAAACACACACAAACACATAGATGTTCTAAATGATTAAATCTGAGCACAGAGGAGCATCTGCTCCTCCTTCCACTCTCCTTTCCCTCTGTAGAACGGGAACCTGCACGATGTCATTACAAAACATCCAACAACTTCTTTCGCACTGTACGCATCAATGTAAGCTTGGTTCTCATGGTTCTTTTGTTGTTCATCACATGCATTAGCTTTACAGCTTTGATTATAATAAGTTCAAGGTAAACATTAACTGAGGATATCAGTTCAAAGTAATACACACCAATGAGCACGTTGAAAGGAGGAAGATGGGGAAATCTCACATCTTAAATAACCGCAGAATTGAAAGGGTGTTTAGAGTGTGACGTGTGCAGCCTGTATGAAATTGCAGTTGAAGATGCCTGCCTGCGATGCTTCATGTAATCTGTTTGGAGTTGAGATACACAATATACTGTATGTAGTGACTATTGACCCTCATCTATACTTAAGCCACTGTGTTGCTTTAAAACCCTGATAATGTCCCTGGTCAATATGAACCCAACAGTACCAATGGTCCAAGCAGTGATACAATACAACCATTTGCATGGCACATTATTAATATACTAGGTTATTGATGCATACTTATGAGATACAATTAATAAAAGTAACTACATGAAGTCATTGACAATGTTGAGAAAAGGTAACAAACCAGATTCTCTGAGGAGAGAAGTAGCAATGTCCAGCCTCAGCTCGTGCACTGCCTTCTGGGAGCTTTCAAACTCAATTGCCTCCCCCAGTAAAGTCTTCTCTGCAAACTGAAGAGAACTCTGATTAGTCTCTGGACGGCACGGTCTATGATTTCACCCTCTAATGGAATACAGACGAATGACCCAACAGATTTAAAGAATGACATGTTGTATATGTGTAGTTTGACACAATTCAATACATCTTTGATCAAGATGTATAAAAGCAAGTCAAGATATTCAGTCTAATTGCTACTGAATTTGAGTTTGAGAGTAATGTTTGGCTCAATGCATTTCACACTCACTTTTAAGGCAGGACACCACAGGACGTGCTGTCTTGTTGGCGATTATGGGGGAGGGTGCTGCATGTCCACCTTGACACCTTGCAGCCTTTCATCCTCATAAAGGCTCTACAGTATGTAGATAGTACATGTGTCAAGATGCAGCACATCATTGTCAAAAAACTCATACAACACCGGAACTAGTACACTGTATCAAATGTACCTTGTAGACTGTAGGCACACCCTCATTTTGCCTTTCCCTTCTCCAAGTGGATCCAAGAAGAGGGGTTTCTTCTCATGGGGGTACATTACCTTTTATTAATCACATGGAAACACAACATGCATTAGGCAGGTACGATGTATTGTTTAGATGTTATCAATAAGTGACAGCATGTATGTGTGGCCCGGTTCTCTTGCAAATCACTAATTATATATGGTGTATACAGCACTATAGATACAGACTGGAGCTTAAAATATGCTCCTATTCTCACCACCAACATCCAGTGATGGTTCTCGTTCACAATTCCCACGATGACTGTGTGCCATTGGATCAACCTGAGAGTCGTTGCAAAAGTATTACATTCCTGTTGAAAAATGCACATTTGCAACATTTACAAATGCAAAGTCATTCCAATCATGTACATACCCGGATTCTTCCAAATGTGTTTCCAGATGGCGCAGCTGTCAATAACAGCTGCTGGACCGTCATTGCGCGGTTGAATGTTTCTTACAATGAGTGTAGGTAGGCGTTGATCACTATCATCATGTATTAAAAAGAGGCGTGTTTACTGTAATACTATCAACTACATTGTTGTAACGTCACTGAATTTCCTTTTATGATTTAAGTCAATAAAACTGTAATACAATGTTTTGTGACTTTCATTAAAACAAATATTGCCCATTAGGGAACGGAATTATATAAAATATAAAAATATAAATTATAATGTGACAAAGCAATACCTCACTCTCCAGCTGCTTGTTTGGACCAGTGTTTGTGATGTCCCCAAAAAAAGGTTTGTATGGCCCTATTTTTGAAAGGAGGACGTGTACATCCTTCAAAGCCCATGCCTCCTGCACATCTGAAAAAAATAAATTAATGCACCAACCATGATATAGTTAAAGAATTAGTTCATGTTTACATAATTACTATTCAAATGTAACACTCAATATCGAAACACCTACATGTGTCAGTTAGAGCAGTGTTTCCCAACCTTTTTTGAGTACTGTACCCCCACAGCATTTCAAGCCAACCTAAAGTACCCCCTACTACGCAATCAATCGTGGTGATATATATTAAGTGTGTGTTGTGTGTGTTGTGGTGTGTGTGTGTGTGTGTGTGTGTGTGTGTGTGTGTGTGTGTTGTGTGTGTGTGTGTGTGGTGTGTGTGTGTGTGTGTGTGTGTGTGTGTGGGCCATTAATCCATTTACTCTGCCGGTCATCGCCGCAGCGCCGTCTGTGCACACATGAGAGCAGGATTTCCAATCCAGCTTGTGTTGAGAGAAAAAATTGTCAATAACGTTAAAAACGTCCTGTCCGGTAGTTCTCCCCGTGAGTTTCTTGCAAAACAGAATGTGCTCGTTCATCTCCAAAGTGTCTTTGTGCTTCCCCACTGACATCCGTTGATTCGTCCAACTGCAAAGCGAACGTACCAGACGCTTTACATTTTTCCACCATTTGGTCAATAATGTAAATTCCCATGTCGGCGATCCGATGGCACACAGTATTATTTGACAACGGCACTTTCTTCAGGACATCAGCTGCTTTCTCATAGAATTATAGCAGCAGGCAAGATTAGCTCTTCGGCTATGGTAAATGGCTTTTTCGATTTAGCAACGAGTAGCGATACGGCATAAGATGCCTCCAAGGCCTTGGTTGAGACCGATGTCGCTTTCTTTAGTTTTTCTTGGCTTCCCTTAAATTCAGCCAGCTTTTGGTGGAAAGACTGCAGGCTTACCCACACAGGCGGGATGTCTAGTACTAAGGTGCCGATGTAAATGGGATGGTTTCATGCTATTATTAGAAAGCACGTCGCCACAGATGAAACACATTGGCTGCGGTGGCTCTGTAGTTGTGACCGTAAACCCGGAGAGCACATAATGTTCACCAAACTGACGATTCTTCACCTTCTCTGTTTTCATTTTCTTGAGAACGGGTTCTCCTGATTCAGCAGTATCACCTGTGCTGTTGTTTCTGGATGAACGAGCTCGACTCAGCCATTGATCCATAATGAGTATGTTAACAGAAATGTTGATCGCAATAAACACCAGCGCATTCACTTGATAGGATGTTGATATTTTGCTAGCTAGCAAGAAAACCAGTGCGCCACTACAATGATGATGATGATGATGATGTAACACCTGACAGTCCGGCGGGAAGCTGAACGCCGCGCCAATAATAATATATAGCCAGCAAATTATTACTTAATTTGAATGCCCCCAATTTTGTTTAAATTATTACAGATTATGCATTATTCATTATTTGGGTACAATCTTCCTGTAAAAAAAAAAAAAAGTTAGAGTGACAGTATTTATTGGAGCAGCAGGTGAGGTTGATGGAGCAGCGGGTGAGGCCGATGGAGCAGCAGGTGAGGTTGATGGAGCAGCAGGTGGGGCCGATGGAGCAGGGGTGGGGCCGATGGAGCAGCGGGTGAGGTTGATGGAGCAGCAGGTGGGGCCGATGGAGCAGCGGGTGAGGATGGAGCAGCAGGTGAGGTTGATGGAGCAGCAGGTGGGGATGGAGCAGCGGGTGGGGCCGATGGAGCAGCGGGTGGGGCCGATGGAGCAGCGGGTGAGGTTGATGGAGCAGGGGTGAGGTTGATGGAGCAGCGGGTGGGGCCGATGAAGCAGCGGGTGGGGCCGATGGAGCAGCGGGTGGGGACGATGGAGCAGCGGGTGGGGCCGATGGAGCAGCGGGTGGGGCGATGGAGCAGGGGTGGGGACGATGGAGCAGCGGGTGAGGTTGATGGAGCAGCGGGTGGGGCCGATGGAGCAGCGGGTGGGGCCGATGGAGCAGCAGTGGGGCCGATGGAGCAGCGGGTGGGGACGATGGAGCAGCGGGTGGGGACGATGGAGCAGCGGGTGGGGGCCGATGGAGCAGCGGGTGGGGCCGATGGAGCAGCGGGTGAGGTTGATGGAGCAGCGGGTGAGGCCGATGGAGCAGCGGGTGAGGCCGATGGAGCAGCGGGTGGGGCCGATGGAGCAGCGGGTGGGGCCGATGAGCAGCGGGTGGGTGCTTCCATGTAGGCTGGTGATGTGGAGGGTGCTGCTGTTGTTGCTGTTTTTTAATTGGTGAGGGATTCGGGGCAGCTGTGCTTTGCATATTTTCAAGTGATCCACATTGATTTTTAAAAGACTTTACCATCCTCTGACAGCACATCAGCACTTTTCCCCTCTAGTGCTGTAATTTGGAAGGGCCAAGGAAGTTTGCCTCAAGCTTGCCACCTTTTCTTTGTTGGCTCCGCACATTCTGTCGCCACACACTGGTCACCTACTCTGAAGTTGCATTTAGGAATGCCCTTTGTCAAGCGCTCCCTGGTGCTTTTTTCCCTGCTTGGAAATATTGCCATGGAGAATGTCCTTGATTTCCTCAAGGTTTTTAACGCCCTGGGAAACCTTTTCCTCAGCCACAACATCCTCAACACTGCTGTCTACCTGTGAATACATGTTTTGATATTCCTTCAGTAAATGTTTTCAACATTAACTTGATATACCTTAAGTTATATTGAGACGTGTTTACCAACCATGAAGTGTTCTGGCACCTCGGTTGGATACCGAGCCTCACGGCCAAACATCAAAAAGTATGGTGAGAACTTAGTTGTCATCTGCTTTTTTGTTCTCAAGCCAAACATGACTGCATCTAGGTACTCATCCAGTCTTCTGGTTTGTCTGCCACCAGCTTCCTGAGAGCTCTAAATAAACAAAACTGAATTTGTACTAATAATAGGCATTATATATACTGTATATATATATATTGTCCGACTGGCATTTGCCTCACCTTTGTATGGTGCCGTTCATCCTCTCTACCAGCCCATTGGTTTGAGGGTGATAGGGCGAACAGAGACTTCTCTGAATCCCCATCTTGGCACATACATCTTGTTGATCTGTAAATATAAAGAACATTGTATAACGTTTTATATAGATGAAAACACAAAATAAAATATAAAATATTTTTGCAAAAAATGTTTAACCATTTCCAAAATTACCGCATTGACAAAGTCTCTTCCTTGGTCAGTCAGGATTCTTTTTGGCTCCTCAAACTGATGGAAAAACTTCACAATGCATTCTGTCACCTCAGTTGGTTTCAGAGGATATGCTTGCGGCCATTTGGTGAGGTAGTCTACCATAACGCAAATGTATACATTCCCACTATTGGTAGTTTTAACCTGCCAATCAAGTCCATGCCAATGAGCTCAAATGGATGTTCAACCTTGAAAAAAAGGACAAATAATAATTATACATTTTATTCTGGATATAATGTTTGTGAGCATGTTGGGTAGGGAAAATAATTCTGCTTAAATCAATCAGAGCTTTCTTCCTTTCTACATTATCTGCTGAGATGGATGTGATATCTGTGAGGTAAATGTGTTTTGTGATACAACAACAGACATTGATTTTGAGAATGTGGTAAAAACTATTGCCTTTATTGGGGTATATTCCACCTCCTGTTGATAGGATGAAGCAGCTGCCTGGCACACTGCACATTCTGACACCTGTTCAAAACACATACACAGCAGGTTAACTATCTGAATACCTTTTTCTGTCAGTTCACACAGGACCAGACCAAATAGAACAGGTTTCTTACATTTCTGTAATTTAAGGAAATAATACATAAACTTAAATGCAAGTAGGCAGGGTATTTAACTTTATCTGCGACAAGCTGAAGCTATAAAAAGTGAACAGCTTGCTTATCAGCAGTTGCAGTGCTTACCCATTTATGTATGTCCGAAGACATCCCAGGCCAAAGAATCTTTTCGACATGGCGTCTCTGGTCCTGTGTTGGCCTGTATGAGCACCTGCACCTGCTAGCAAAACCTCTCCAAACAAACAACTAGTAGGTAGGGCAGGCAGCCTGCCCTACCTACTAGTTGTTTTGTTTGGAGAGGTTTTGTCATTGTATTGGACCTTTACCGGTGTTGTGTCACATTATGCCTCCCCGTAGGTATATAGGCAGACAGCATAGGCGGCGCGTGAGGCTCAGGTTTGGGAAGGCTAAATAACTTCTTTCACCTGACGCTGAAAAGAGATCCACTCAGTGTGCGGAGTTTAAATCTCTCAAGTCATATTACAGGATAAAGGAAATACAGTTTAAACTGCCGTATGCAGAGAAGACGCCGACGTGTCGCACTTATCATTCATATTACATCATCATCAATCATATAATATCATAATGTATCATATATCTCCTGATCTGAGTCAGCTGAGCCTCATCTGGCCGTGCAACACTCACAGTGTCACAGACTGGATGCAGAAGTATTATTTTAAGCAACACATTATGTTGACGAAACACTCGAGTCAAATGTAATTAAAGTCAGATCCACTCGTGTCTTAGACGGGGCAGTGATACTCATAAAACTATACGCTTTCAAACACTCGGTAGCAGGCCTAGTTATTTTTTAACCAGTTGTTCTATATTCACCTTGCAGGTGTAACCATGTGGCTTGTATCCTGGAATATATGTTTAAGTCATGGAGGTTTAAAGCTCATATTTGTCTAATATTAGTTTACTTTTCTTTAATGAAGTATGACGCTGCGGCTGTCAGTACACTTGTCCCTGTTTGTGATTGGTCAAATGTAGCTAACACACGCCCCTTTCACGTGAACGCGCTCTCAGCTGGAGATAGAACCCCTGACTTGATTTACCCGCGTTGATAACTAGCGTCGTAGGACCGCTTAGCGAGATTTCGTTTTGTTAGTTTGTTGTTGTTAGTTTGTTTGTTACTCAAAACATATCCAGGGTCTGTTGAACTGGCTTCGTAGTACAAAGCACAGGTGGCTCGCAGCGCTAATGTCAAAGACACAGACAGTATATTTGTATTTTACCAGGATGCAGTGACACAAATATTTGGGAAGGCCCATTCCCAAACCGCCCCTACACCCTACATCCGCGTTCACGTGGAGGGTCCGCCATATTGAGGGCTGTTCCAAACCAACGAGTGTGGAGCGGTGTGGAGGGGGAGTGGGGCTATCAAGCCCTCAAACAGCGAGTCTGCAGCGGTGCTGACTTGAGACCGGTCTCTCCCTGACCGGAGTCACGCTGTGTGTGTCCGTCAGGAAACAAGCTGTTTACAAGTAGTTCCAGCAAACATCCACTGATAAACTGCGATGTTAACGACCTCTGATGACCTCATATGTTTTTAACTTAGGATCATACCTGTGTTCAGTCTAGAAAAAAGGTAAATGTGTGCATTTTATTATAAAGTTGTGTAATATTTACAGACCGTTGCAAAAACTAAGAAGCTTATAAACATCAGGTTTAAAAAACTAAAAGAGCTTTGAAACACAATGAAGATGTTTGGAGTTTTATTTGAGTTATTCATTTAAACTTTTTGTCAAAGAGATGCTGATTTGAAACCGTTGTTACATACAGTTACGGCCAATTCCTTTTCTTGCCGGAGAGGGGAGGCCGTCCCAAAGCTTGCTGCTGTGGTTTACTCCCTGCATCTGGACAGGAGGGAGCCTCGTTGAGCTGCGAGTGTGGCTACAGACGGAGTTCACTCCGTCACGGAGGGGTAGGGTGGACCCTGCGAAATGCACCATGGTCTACCATGGTAGACCATGGTGCAAACCATGGTATAACCATGGTAGACCATGGTTGGGATATGGCACCACAGTCAACCATGGTAGAGCACTGATAAACCATGGTCTACCATGGTCACAATGAACCAACCTGATCTCACCAGAATGCGTGACTCCACCACGACTCCTTAACACCACAATGCGTGGTGGACTCACGAACTTTGTTACATTTACGTGTCTGCACCACGCAAACAACCCCAATGTAAAGTGAATGAGGCTCCTTTGTCGTGGTGCACACACGCATTTCTACAACGTCCTGCAGTGAGCTTTTATTCTATACAACGTTTTTAAAATCTACTTTATAGCTTGTAGTAACTCGCGGGAGGCTTCTTTTATTTTATTTGTATTCATAATCATTTTCATTTTTCGTCAGAATGTATTATGGTGCATTATTTACGATTTTTTTTTTTCTCAAAAAACAGTGCATTGTGTGCAATACAACTGTGATTTTTATTAAATTAGTTAGTTTTTAAGGAAGGCCAGAGCTTCAGCTGTGTCCAATAGATTGTTCCCTAGTTAATGTTTTTTAAAAGAACATTATATTCCGATTGATCATGTCCCCTTTATTGTATTACGGAGAGCAATGTGAGCGTCCATTCCCATTGGATAACGCAGGATTTTACACCCGGAAGTAAGTATACTCTTTACTGTCGATTGATTTTACAGTGCTATCTGCATTACTGATCAACTTAAAAACACCAGATTATCCTTGATTACACAACATTGATTGGTTTAAATTGTGTACAATGCTTTTGTAATCTTCCCCTTCGATTCGGAGAAACAAATATGTGTTCAG
The DNA here is from genome assembly GCF_902827115.2 of Pseudochaenichthys georgianus. Classification (NCBI taxonomy): domain Eukaryota; kingdom Metazoa; phylum Chordata; class Actinopteri; order Perciformes; family Channichthyidae; genus Pseudochaenichthys; species Pseudochaenichthys georgianus. Next base: position 43,435,154 of record NC_047507.1, on the reverse strand, counting down.
TTTAGGATGGCCGAAGACACTACACTACCCAGAATCCTCAGCTATCGTTTGTGACTACACCATGTGCTTTGACAAACCCCGTGATTTGTCCTCAAGCTCTGTGATTGGATGTTGGAGTGGCAGTGCGCGAAGCTTACCCTGAGCGACAAACAGCATTTTGAAATGGAATGAAACCCATCGACGCCACACTATTCAAAACAGGAATCGAACGTCTTAGGTCACAGGCTTAGGTCACAGGCTCCTCCAACAGTGCAACACAATAAAACAGATACACAGAAAAAATAGTGCAAGTCAATACAAAAAGAAAAATAGTAAAAAGTGAAATAGTGCAATAAGAGTCTATACAAGGGATTGGAATATGATATATTAGACAAATCATTTCTAAGTAGCAGCCAGATTAATGATTGCTATGGATGTTATTTCAAAGTTCAGGTGTTTAATAGTCTTATGGCCTGTGGGATGAAACTGTCCCCGAGTCTGGAGGTTTTAGTCCGGATGTAAGATAAAATAAGATAAGATAAGATAAGATGGTACTTTATTGATCCCAATTTGGGACATTGTTGTTGTTGCAGCAGCATAAAAGACAAGGCATTTTACAATAAAACAAAACCACAAATAAACAAGAATAGAAAAAAAAGAAATAGAAAACATACATGTAGATATTATATATGCAAATATACATATTCAAAAATATATGACAATGGAATATGGAATATCAAATATTGAACAGATTATATATGTGTACAATTTACAGCGAGGTTGTATTAGAGAAACTATGGAGCAGAGAGTTCTCTTCCAGCCAGAGCTGATTTATTATACAGAGTTATTGCAGTGGGCAGGAATGTGTTCCTGTATCGGTCCTTGTGACAGCGGAGCTGCAGCAGTCTGTTGGAGAAGGAGCTCCGTTGACTGTCCAGCTGCAGGTGGAGAGGATGGGTGGGTTATCCATCATGGACAACAGCCTGTTCAGTGTCCTCCTCTCCACCACAGCTTCAAAGGGGTCCAGCTTGATGCCGATGACAGACCCAGCTTTCCTGATCACTTTATTGATCCTGCTGGTGTCACCGGCTCTGATGCTGCCCCCCCCCCCCCCAGCAGACCCCAGCAAAGAAGAGTGCACTGGCCACAACAGACTAGAAGATCTCCAGCATCTTGCTGCACACGTGGACGGATCTCAGCTTCCTCAGAACATAGAGTCTGCTCATCCCCTTCTTGTACACAGCGTCAGTGTTGATCCTCCAGTTCAGCCCATAAGTGCACTCCCAGGTACTGTAGTCCTCCACAACAGCCACATCCTCTCCTAGAATGCGGCTGTTGTGCCAGACGGCAGCAGACAGAACAGTTTGTGGCTGGGGTGATGGGGGTCTTTTATAATCCTGAGGGCTTTCTTTAAGGTTAACCTGGTATTTTTACTCCACTATTTATTTTAGTTACTTTACAGATTCTGATTAATGATGTGAAATATAAACAACCCTTAAAGCAGACTTTAGTTACACCTGAGTACAATTCAGGGAAGGTGATTGTCAAGTGCCAACAATCAGGAGAGATATTTGATTGGAGGACTGGCTTATCTAAAGCCAGATGAGTAGCACTTGAAATGTTTTGGCTCTATGAAACCTGATGTAATTTATGATTCTGTTTTCTTCAAGCTTGTATTTTGTTGGTCGAACGCACTTATTGTAAGTCGCTTTGGATAAAAGCGTCAGCTAAATGCAATGTAATGTAATGTAATGATAGTTGGTGCTTGAGAAGACTAAATATGTATCTGCAGATCCCTATAAAGTATATACATTACTCGTTATTCTCTACAAATAGTTAATTAAAAACTGTATATAATTGCTATTTTGGACATCCCTTTTCAAGATTTCAATATTACTCTAAACGTGTAATAACGTGCTTTAACCAGTAGGAGGTATGGGTTAAAAACATAGGTTAAAAAACTGTCAAGTTTACAGTGTTAACAAAATAAAATATACTGCTGTTTCTGGTTTAGTTTACGACGGATATATTTAGTTATTGTTTTGATATTTGTAACACAAAAGCGATGGAAAAAACCCACAGCAACACAAAATGCAATGTAATGTAATAATTTATATTGACTGTTTAATTTCTCCTTGAGATACAGTAATTGACTGTGACAGACAGATAACTTAAATGGAGAAATGTGATGTTTGTAAAGTTCAGCTATTTGAATGTAACTGTGTACTTTGAATTTTGAATAAGAAGCATTCCAGACGATCAACCGGATGCTGTGTATAATTATTGCTGCTGCACTTTTCTGTTTTCTACAGAAATAATTTATTGTTGCTGTGGTACCCAAGCTTTTGGGACCCGGAACAACATTTTTTGTGCAGCTGAGTGTCAAGAACTGCTTCAAATAGTGATAGGATTAATTGTGCTCCACCTGTAACATGTATGTTTGTTTGTTTGTTTGTTTGTTTGTTTGTTTGTTTGTTTGTTAATTTGAGTAAAGTTCCATTGTGATTGACATAATTGTTTTTTTCTATGGTTGCCAATTGACCCACAGTCAGTGGTTCATGAACAGTTCATGTACATGAACAGTTCATAGCCAGCCATTGAATTATATTCAGTGACTGGGTATGAACTGTTCATGAATGGTTCATGAAGTTGTTATGAACAGTTCTTGATATGTTCATGAACAGTTCTTGATATGTTCTTGGTTGAAAACTGAATATCCCTACACACTCACTGAAAACTCCATTTCATGAATTGTTCATGAACCTGCCTAAAACCATATTCCATGAATTGTTCATGAACCATTCCAGCACAGGAGTTTCATGAGTAGTTCATGAACTGCCCTAGTGCCATTTAATGTTCATGTCACTTTCATGAACAGTTCATCAACTTTGTTATGAGCTGTTTATGAGCTGTTTATGAGCTGTTCATGAATATGGTTCACTAATATTTCATGAACCTTTCATGATAAGTTCATGAACAGTTCACTATCATCTCACTGGGGCGAAGCAGATAAAACTCTTTTCTTCATTGTTTTGTGTATTCAGTCAAGCGGGTCAAAGTTACAATGTAAAATTGTAAGTACAATGTAAAGTCCTGTGCTCTTCAGGGGCCTATACTACGAACCTGGTTCAACCTAACCTGGATATGTTTGAGTTAGCCGGTTGGCCTAATCCAAAACATACGCGCTCTCGCTAAACGGTCCTACGACGCTGGTTATCAAGTGGATCGCTCAAGCCAGCCGTGTCCTATCTAGTTAGGTGCGCGTTCACATGAAAGGGGTGGTATTTGGAACATTCGACCAATCACAAACATGGAGAAGCATACTGACAGCGCAGCGTCATACTTCCTGAATGAAAAGTGAACTTTAATACTAGTCAAAAATGAAGAAGTTAAACTTTAAACATCCATGACTTAAACACTTGATCCAGGATAAAAGCCACAGAGCTGCAGCTGCAAGGTGAACACAGCTGGAACAGAACACGTGTTTGAATGCGTACATTAACAGGTTTATGATATCACTGCCCCTCTAACACACCATCTGACTTCAATTACATTTGTCTCGAGTGTTTCGTCAACTTAATGTGTTGCTTAAAATAATACTTCTGCATCCAGTCTGTGACACTGAGTGCTGCACGGCCAGATACGGCTCAGCTGACTCAGATCAGGAGATATGTGATACATTATGAAGTGATATGATGTGATATGAATGATAATGGGACACATCGATGTCTGCTCTCAGTGTAGGCCTACTCAGTGTTGTGGCAGATATTTAAGTAAGCTTTCTTAACGCTAATGTTATAATAGTCAGATTGCTCTGAAGACGGAGGTGATATTCTATTAATATTCACGTTCACACAGCCGGTGATTTTTGCCGGCCGTCTTTCCTGCAATGGCAGCTTTTTGTATTTCCTTTCTCCTGTAATATGACTTGATCGCTTTAAACTCCGCACACTGAGCTCTGATTGGTCAGCAGGCGGTGCTTTCACTGAGTTGAGCTCTTAGCCTGCGGCTCCCGACCAGGTTAGCCGCTAAGCATAAGTTACCATGGAGATCTAGCCTGCTAAAAAGAGAACCAGCTTTGTAGGACCGGAAAGCCGGAGTTTTCCCAGAATTTAGTTGCTAAGCGAAAATCCTGCTTCGTAGTATACCCCCCTGGTGCCGGTGTTGTGTCACATTATGCCTCCCGTCCCCGTCATGAAATGCCCCCCTTGTCACGGGAACGCGCATTTCTGTATAAACGTGCTTTAAAATGTATTGTTTAATTTTACATAGTTGTCATCTAATAATCAGAATATATGTTTACAAATGTTACATAGTCTTTGTCAGCATATTATTATATATACGCTATGCGTACAAAATAAAAGTGTCACATTCATGAAACTTGCTCCATTTATTGGTGCCAGTCCTAGAACTATACCCTGAAAAATGCTTGACAGTGGGATTCATAGAAACCTCTTTTGGGGTGGGGGCATTTTATGACAGGCCAAACAATAGTTGTATTGGTTGCAATGACAGTGGGTTAATGATGGTCCCACGGGGCATTGTGTGCATCCAGGGCACGAGTACGGTTGATCCACTGGAGGCCTTTGCACATTGGTGGTGGTACCACCGCTGACACACATCTGAGAAAACAATAAATACTTGTTATGTAAGGTATGCATTATGGGATTTTTTTTATGATAATAGAATATCTCTAATGTATTTCCCACTAACATTCTAACCATTCCTTCATTATCGAAATCTTTCAAAACATAAATGTTGTGTTATGAGAAAGAAATACATTTTCAACAAAAATGTATGGAAAAACAAGCAAAACATTATTCCTTTATCTGAAGACGCCAAATATAGTAGCAATTACAAACGCAAATGTTTATGTTGATAAAGTCTGGAAACATATTTCTGCTAATTTTCTTTATTTGTATGTGCAATAGGAGATGACCCAATGTTCTTCATCCTGCTCCTCCACCCCGCAGTAAAGCAAAGCCTGCTTAGATCCTCTGTTGAGACACAACGTGATCAATATCTTCAGATAAACCACATTGCAGATTTGGGGTCAAGGTGACCCATTCCAATTGTTGACTAAAAGGTCAATTATATAAGGACACATTTGTTGTGGTCTTTTATTATTTTGTGTGAAGAAAAGGCAAAACACACACAAACACATAGATGTTCTAAATGATTAAATCTGAGCACAGAGGAGCATCTGCTCCTCCTTCCACTCTCCTTTCCCTCTGTAGAACGGGAACCTGCACGATGTCATTACAAAACATCCAACAACTTCTTTCGCACTGTACGCATCAATGTAAGCTTGGTTCTCATGGTTCTTTTGTTGTTCATCACATGCATTAGCTTTACAGCTTTGATTATAATAAGTTCAAGGTAAACATTAACTGAGGATATCAGTTCAAAGTAATACACACCAATGAGCACGTTGAAAGGAGGAAGATGGGGAAATCTCACATCTTAAATAAACCGCAGAATTGAAAGGGTGTTAGAGTGTGACGTGTGCAGCCTGTATGAAATTGCAGTTGAAGATGCCTGCCTGCGATGCTTCATGTAATCTGTTTGGAGTTGAGATACACAATATACTGTATGTAGTGACTATTGACCCTCATCTATACTTAAGCCACTGTGTTGCTTTAAAACCCTGATAATGTCCCTGGTCAATATGAACCCAACAGTACCAATGGTCCAAGCAGTGATACAATACAACCATTTGCATGGCACATTATTAATATACTAGGTTATTGATGCATACTTATGAGATACAATTAATAAAAGTAACTACATGAAGTCATTGACAATGTTGAGAAAAGGTAACAAACCAGATTCTCTGAGGAGAGAAGTAGCAATGTCCAGCCTCAGCTCGTGCACTGCCTTCTGGGAGCTTTCAAACTCAATTGCCTCCCCCAGTAAAGTCTTCTCTGCAAACTGAAGAGAACTCTGATTAGTCTCTGGACGGGCACGGTCTATGATTTCACCCTCTAATGGAATACAGACGAATGACCCAACAGATTTAAAGAATGACATGTTGTATATGTGTAGTTTGACACAATTCAATACATCTTTGATCAAGATGTATAAAAGCAAGTCAAGATATTCAGTCTAATTGCTACTGAATTTGAGTTTGAGAGTAATGTTTGGCTCAATGCATTTCACACTCACTTTTAAGGCCAGGACACCACAGGACGTGCTGTCTTGTTGGCGATTATGGGGGAGGGTGCTGCATGTCCACCTTGACACCTTGCAGCCTTTCATCCTCATAAAGGCTCTACAGTATGTAGATAGTACATGTGTCAAGATGCAGCACATCATTGTCAAAAAACTCATACAACACCGGAACTAGTACACTGTATCAAATGTACCTTGTAGACTGTAGGCACACCCTCATTTTGCCTTTCCCTTCTCCAAGTGGATCCAAGAAGAGGGGTTTCTTCTCATGGGGGTACATTACCTTTTATTAATCACATGGAAACACAACATGCATTAGGCAGGTACGATGTATTGTTTAGATGTTATCAATAAGTGACAGCATGTATGTGTGGCCCGGTTCTCTTGCAAATCACTAATTATATATGGTGTATACAGCACTATAGATACAGACTGGAGCTTAAAATATGCTCCTATTCTCACCACCAACATCCAGTGATGGTTCTCGTTCACAATTCCCACGATGACTGTGTGCCATTGGATCAACCTGAGAGTCGTTGCAAAAGTATTACATTCCTGTTGAAAAATGCACATTTGCAACATTTACAAATGCAAAGTCATTCCAATCATGTACATACCCGGATTCTTCCAAATGTGTTTCCAGATGGCGGTCATAGCGTAGCTGTCAATAACAGCTGCTGGACCGTCATTGCGCGGTTGAATGTTCTTACAATGAGTGTAAGGTAGGCGTTGATCACTATCATCATGTATTAAAAAGAGGCGTGTTTACTGTAATACTATCAACTACATTGTTGTAACGTCACTGAATTTCCTTTTATGATTTAAGGCAATAAAACTGTAATACAATGTTTTTGTGACTTTCATTAAACAAATATTGCCCATTAGGGAACGGAATTATATAAAATATAAAAATATAAATTATATGTGACAAAGCAATACCTCACTCTCCAGCTGCTTGTTTGGACCAGTGGTTGTGATGTCCCCAAAAAAAGGTTTGTATGGCCCTATTTTTGAAAGGAGGACGTGTACATCCTTCAAGCCCATGCCTCCTGCACATCTGAAAAAAATAAATAATGCACCAACCATGATATAGTTAAAGAATAGTTCATGTTTACATAATTACTATTCCAATGTAACACTCAAATATCGAAACACCTACATGTGTCAGTTAGAGCAGTGTTTCCCAACCTTTTTTGAGTACTGTACCCCCACAGCATTTCAAGCCAACCTAAAGTACCCCCTACTACGCAATCAATCGTGGTGATATATATTAAGTGTGTGTGTGTGTGTGTGTGTGTGTGTGTGTGTGTGTGTGTGTGTGTGTGTGTGTGTGTGTGTGTGTGTGTGTGTGTGTGTGTGTGTGTGTGTGTGTGGGCCATTAATCCATTTACTCTGCCGGTCATCGCCGCAGCGCCGTCTGTGCACACATGAGAGCAGGATTTCCAATCCAGCTTGTGTTGAGAGATAAAAATTGTCAATAAACGTTAAAAAGTCTGTCCGGTAGTCTCCCGTGAGTTTCTGCAAAACAGAATGTGCTCGTTCATCTCCAAAGTGTCTTTGTGCTTCCCACGACATCCGTTGATTCGTCCAACTGCAAAGCGAACGTACCAGACGCTTTACATTTTTCCACCATTTGGTCATAATGTAAATTCCATGTAGGCGATCCGATGGCACACAGTATTATTGACACGGCACTTTCTCAGGACATCAGTGCTTTTCTCATAGAATTATCGCAGCAGGCAAGATTAGCTCTTCGGCTATGGTAAATGGCTTTTTCGATTTAGCAACGAGTAGCGATACGGCATAAGATGCCTCCAAGGCATTGGTTGAGACCGATGTCGCTCTCTTTAGTTTTTTTCTTGGCTTCCCTAAATTCAGCCAGCTTTTGGTGGAAGACTGCAGGCTTACCCACAAGGCGGGATGTCTAGTACTAAGGTGCCGATGTAAATGGGATGGTTTCATGCTATTATTAGAAAGCACGTCGCCACAGATGAAACACATTGGCTGCGGTGGCTCTGTAGTTGTGACCGTAAACCCGGAGAGCACATAATGTTCACCAAACTGACGATTCTTCACCTTCTCTGTTTTCATTTTCTTGAGAACGGGTTCTCCTGATTCAGCAGTATCACCTGTGCTGTTGTTTCTGGATGAACGAGCTCGACTCAGCCATTGATCCATAATGAGTATGTTAACAGAATGTTGATCGCAATAAACACCAGCGCATTCACTTGATAGGATGTTGATATTTTGCTAGCTAGCAAGAAAACCAGTGCGCCACTACAATGATGATGATGATGATGATGTAACACCTGACAGTCCGGCGGGAAGCTGAACGCCGCGCCAATAATAATATATAGCCAGCAAATTATTACTTAATTTGAATGCCCCCAATTTTGTTTAAATTATTACAGATTATGCATTATTCATTATTTGGGTACAATCTTCCTGTAAAAAAAAAAAAAAAGTTAGAGTGACAGTATTTATTGGAGCAGCAGGTGAGGTTGATGGAGCAGCGGGTGAGGCCGATGGAGCAGCAGGTGAGGTTGATGGAGCAGCAGGTGGGGCCGATGGAGCAGCGGGTGGGGCCGATGGAGCAGCGGGTGAGGTTGATGGAGCAGCAGGTGGGGCCGATGGAGCAGCGGGTGAGGCCGATGGAGCAGCAGGTGAGGTTGATGGAGCAGCAGGTGGGGCCGATGGAGCAGCGGGTGGGGCCGATGGAGCAGCGGGTGGGGCCGATGGAGCAGCGGGTGAGGTTGATGGAGCAGCGGGTGAGGTTGATGGAGCAGCGGGTGGGGCCGATGAAGCAGCGGGTGGGGCCGATGGAGCAGCGGGTGGGGACGATGGAGCAGCGGGTGGGGCCGATGGAGCAGCGGGTGGGGCCGATGGAGCAGCGGGTGGGGACGATGGAGCAGCGGGTGAGGTTGATGGAGCAGCGGGTGGGGCCGATGGAGCAGCGGGTGGGGCCGATGGAGCAGCAGGTGGGGCCGATGGAGCAGCGGGTGGGGACGATGGAGCAGCGGGTGGGGACGATGGAGCAGCGGGTGGGGCCGATGGAGCAGCGGGTGGGGCCGATGGAGCAGCGGGTGAGGTTGATGGAGCAGCGGGTGAGGCCGATGGAGCAGCGGGTGAGGCCGATGGAGCAGCGGGTGGGGCCGATGGAGCAGCGGGTGGGGCCGATGGAGCAGCGGGTGGGTGCTTCCATGTAGGCTGGTGATGTGGAGGGTGCTGCTGTTGTTGCTGTTTTTTTAATTTGGTGAGGGATTCGGGGCAGCTGTGCTTTGCATATTTTCAAGTGATCCACATTGATTTTTTAAAAGACTTTACCATCCTCTGACAGCACATCAGCACTTTTCCCCTCTAGTGCTGTAATTTGGAAAGGGCCAAGGAAGTTTGCCTCAAGCTTGCCACCTTTTCTTTGTTGGCTCCGCACATTCTGTCGCCACACCTGGTCACCTACTCTGAAGTGGCATTTAGGAATGCCCTTTGTCAAGCGCTCCCTGGTGCTTTTTTCCTGCTTGGAAATATTGCCATGGAGAATGTCCTTGATTTCCTCAAGGTTTTTAACGCCCTGGGAAACCTTTTCCTCAGCCACAACATCCTCAACACTGCTGTCTACCTGTGAATACATGTTTTGATATTCCTTCAGTAAATGTTTTCAACATTAACTTGATATACCTTAAGTTATATTGAGACGTGTTTACCAACCATGAAGTGTTCTGGCACCTCGGTTGGATACCGAGCCTCACGGCCAAACATCAAAAAGTATGGTGAGAACTTAGTTGTCATCTGCTTTTTTGTTCTCAAGCCAAACATGACTGCATCTAGGTACTCATCCAGTCTTCTGGTTTGTCTGCCACCAGCTTCCTGAGAGCTCTAAATAAACAAAACTGAATTTGTACTAATAATAGGCATTATATATACTGTATATATATATATTGTCCGACTGGCATTTGCCTCACCTTTGTATGGTGCCGTTCATCCTCTCTACCAGCCCATTGGTTTGAGGGTGATAGGGCGAACAGAGACTTCTCTGAATCCCCATCTTGGCACATACATTCTTGTTGATCTGTAAATATAAAGAACATTGTATAACGTTTTATATAGATGAAAACACAAAATAAAATATAAAATATTTTTGCAAAAAATGTTTAAACCATTTCCAAAATTACCGCATTGACAAAGTCTCTTCCTTGGTCAGTCAGGATTCTTTTTGGCTCCTCAAACTGATGGAAAAACTTCACAATGCATTCTGTCACCTCAGTTGGTTTTCAGAGGATATGCTTGCGGCCATTTGGTGAGGTAGTCTACCATAACGCAAATGTATACATTCCCACTATTGGTAGTTTTTAACCTGCCAATCAAGTCCATGCCAATGAGCTCAAATGGATGTTCAACCTTGAAAAAAAGGACAAATAATAATTATACATTTTATTCTGGATATAATGTTTGTGAGCATGTTGGGTAGGGAAAATAATTCTGCTTAAATCAATCAGAGCTTTCTTCCTTTCTACATTATCTGCTGAGATGGATGTGATATCTGTGAGGTAAATGTGTTTTGTGATACAACAACAGACATTGATTTTGAGAATGTGGTAAAAACTATTGCCTTTATTGGGGTATATTCCACCTCCTGTTTGATAGGATGAGCAGCTGCCTGGCACACTGCACATTCTGACACCTGTTCAAAACACATACACAGCAGGTTAACTATCTGAATACCTTTTTCTGTCAGTTCACACAGGACCAGACCAAATAGAACAGGTTCTTACATTTCTGTAATTTAAGGAAATAATACATAAACTTAAATGCAAGTAGGCAGGGTATTTAACTTTATCTGCGACAAGCTGAAGCTATAAAAAGTGAACAGCTTGCTTATCAGCAGTTGCAGTGCTTACCCATTTATGTATGTCCGAAGACATCCCAGGCCAAAAGAATCTTTTCGACATGGCGTCTCTGGTCCTGTGTTGGCCTGTATGAGCACCTGCACCTGCTAGCAAAACCTCTCCAAACAAAACAACTAGTAGGTAGGGCAGGCAGCCTGCCCTACCTACTAGTTGTTTTGTTTGGAGAGGTTTTGTCATTGTATTGACCTTTACCGGTGTTGTGTCACATTATGCCTCCCCGTAGGTATATAGGCAGACAGCATAGGCGGCGCGTGAGGCTCAGGTTTGGGAAGGCTAAATAACTTCTTTCACCTGACGCTGAAAAGAGATCCACTCAGTGTGCGGAGTTTAAATCTCTCAAGTCATATTACAGGATAAAGGAAATACAGTTTAAACTGCCGTATGCAGAGAAGACGCCGACGTGTCGCACTTATCATTCATATTACATCATCAATCATATAATATCATAATGTATCATATATCTCCTGATCTGAGTCAGCTGAGCCTCATCTGGCCGTGCAACACTCACAGTGTCACAGACTGGATGCAGAAGTATTATTTTAAGCAACACATTATGTTGACGAAACACTCGAGTCAAATGTAATTAAAGTCAGATCCACTCGTGTCTTAGACGGGGCAGTGATATCATAAAACTATACGCTTTCAAACACTCGGTAGCAGGCCTAGTTATTTTTTAACCAGTTGTTCTATATTCACCTTGCAGGTGTAACCATGTGGCTTGTATCCTGGAATATATGTTTAAGTCATGGAGGTTTAAAGCTCATATTTGTCTAATATTAGTTTACTTTTCTTTAATGAAGTATGACGCTGCGCTGTCAGTACACTTGTCCCTGTTTGTGATTGGTCAAATGTAGCTAAACACGCCCCTTTCACGTGAACGCGCTCTCAGCTGGAGATAGAACCCCTGACTTGATTTACCGCGTTGATAACTAGCGTCGTAGGACCGCTTAGCGAGATTTCGTTTTGTTAGTTTGTTGTTGTTAGTTTGTTTGTTACTCAAACATATCCAGGGTCTGTTGAACTGGCTTCGTAGTACAAAGCACAGGTGGCTCGCAGCGCTAATGTCAAAGACACAGACAGTATATTTGTATTTTACCAGGATGCAGTGACACAAATATTTGGGAAGGCCCATTCCCAAACCGCCCCCTACACCCTACATCCGCGTTCACGTGGAGGGTCCGCCATATTGAGGGCTGTTCCAAACCAACGAGTGTGGAGCGGTGTGGAGGGGGAGTGGGCTATCAAGCCCTCAAACAGCGAGTCTGCAGCGGTGCTGACTTGAGACCGGTCTCTCCCTGACCGGAGTCACGCTGTGTGTGTCCGTCAGGAAACAAGCTGTTTACAAGTAGTTCCAGCAAACATCCACTGATAAACTGCGATGTTAACGACCTCTTGATGACCTCATATGTTTTTAACTTAGGATCATACCTGTGTTCAGTCTAGAAAAAGGTAAATGTGTGCATTTTATTATAAAGTTGTGTATATTTACAGACCGTTGCAAAAACTAAGAAGCTTATAAACATCAGGTTTAAAACTAAAAGAGCTTTGAAACACAATGAAAGATGTTTGGAGTTTTATTTGAGTTATTCATTTAAACTTTTTGTCAAAGAGATGCTGATTTGAAACCGTTGTTACATACAGTTACGGCACTTCCTGTTTCTGCCGGAGAGGGGAGGCCGTCCCAAAGCTTGCTGCTGTGTTTACTCCCTGCATCTGACAGGAGGGAGCCTCGTTGAGCTGCGAGTGTGGCTACAGACGGAGTTCACTCCGTCACGGAGGGGTAGGGTTGGACCCTGCGAAATGCACCATGGTCTACCATGGTAGACCATGGTGCATTTAACCATGGTATAACCATGGTAGACCATGGTTGGGATATGGCACCACAGTCAACCATGGTAGAGCACTGATATAAACCATGGTCTACCATGGTCACAATGAACCAACCTGATCTCACCAGAATGCGTGACTCCACCACGACTCCTTAACACCACAATGCGTGGTGGACTCACGAACTTTGTTACATTTACGTGTCTGCACCACGCAAACAACCCCAATGTAAAGTGAATGAGGCTCCTTTGTCGTGGTGCACACACGCATTTCTACAACGTCCTGCAGTGAGCTTTTATTCTATACAACGTTTTTAAAATCTACTTTATAGCTTGTAGTAACTCGCGGGAGGCTTCTTTTATTTTATTTGTATTCATAATCATTTTCATTTTTCGTCAGAATGTATTATGGTGCATTATTTACGATTTTTTTTTTTCTCAAAAAACAGTGCATTGTGTGCAATACAACTGTGATTTTTATTAAATTAGTTAGTTTTTAAGGAAGGCCAGAGCTTCAGCTGTGTCCAATAGATTGTTCCCTAGTTAATGTTTTTTTAAAAGAACATTATATTCCGATTTGATCATGTCCCCTTTATTGTATTACGGAGAGCAATGTGAGCGTCCATTCCCATTGGATAACGCAGGATTTTACACCCGGAAGTAAGTATACTCTTTACTGTCGATTGATTTTACAGTGCTATCTGCATTACTGATCAACTTAAAAACACCAGATTATCCTTGATTACACAACATTGATTGGTTTAAATTGTGTACAATGCTTTTGTAATCTTCCCCTTCGATTCGGAGAAACAAATATGTGTTCAGTTTAGGATGGCCGAAGACACTACACTACCCAGAATCCTCAGCTATCGTTTGTGACTACACCATGTGCTTTGACAAACCCCGTGATTTGTCCTCAAGCTCTGTGATTGGATGTTGGAGTGGCAGTGCGCGAAGCTTACCCTGAGCGACAAACAGCATTTTGAAATGGAATGAAACCCATCGACGCCACACTATTCAAAACAGGAATCGAACGTCTTAGGTCACAGGCTTAGGTCACAGGCTCCTCCAACAGTGCAACACAATAAAACAGATACACAGAAAAAATAGTGCAAGTCAATACAAAAAGAAAAATAGTAAAAAGTGAAATAGTGCAATAAGAGTCTATACAAGGGATTGGAATATGATATATTAGACAAATCATTTCTAAGTAGCAGCCAGATTAATGATTGCTATGGATGTTATTTCAAAGTTCAGGTGTTTAATAGTCTTATGGCCTGTGGGATGAAACTGTCCCCGAGTCTGGAGGTTTTAGTCCGGATGTAAGATAAAATAAGATAAGATAAGATAAGATGGTACTTTATTGATCCCAATTTGGGACATTGTTGTTGTTGCAGCAGCATAAAAGACAAGGCATTTTACAATAAAACAAAACCACAAATAAACAAGAATAGAAAAAAAAGAAAATAGAAAACATACATGTAGATATTATATATGCAAATATACATATTCAAAAATATATGACAATGGAATATGGAATATCAAATATTGAACAGATTATATATGTGTACAATTTACAGCGAGGTTGTATTAGAGAAACTATGGAGCAGAGAGTTCTCTTCCAGCCAGAGCTGATTTATTATACAGAGTTATTGCAGTGGGCAGGAATGTGTTCCTGTATCGGTCCTTGTGACAGCGGAGCTGCAGCAGTCTGTTGGAGAAGGAGCTCCGTTGACTGTCCAGCTGCAGGTGGAGAGGATGGGTGGGTTATCCATCATGGACAACAGCCTGTTCAGTGTCCTCCTCTCCACCACAGCTTCAAAGGGGTCCAGCTTGATGCCGATGACAGACCCAGCTTTCCTGATCACTTTATTGATCCTGCTGGTGTCACCGGCTCTGATGCTGCCCCCCCCCCCCCCAGCAGACCGCAGCAAAGAAGAGTGCACTGGCCACAACAGACTAGAAGATCTCCAGCATCTTGCTGCACACGTGGACGGATCTCAGCTTCCTCAGAACATAGAGTCTGCTCATCCCCTTCTTGTACACAGCGTCAGTGTTGATCCTCCAGTTCAGCCCATAAGTGCACTCCCAGGTACTGTAGTCCTCCACAACAGCCACATCCTCTCCTAGAATGCGGCTGTTGTGCCAGACGGCAGCAGACAGAACAGTTTGTGGCTGGGGTGATGGGGGTCTTTTATAATCCTGAGGGCTTTCTTTAAGGTTAACCTGGTATTTTTACTCCACTATTTATTTTAGTTACTTTACAGATTCTGATTAATGATGTGAAATATAAACAACCCTTAAAGCAGACTTTAGTTACACCTGAGTACAATTCAGGGAAGGTGATTGTCAAGTGCCAACAATCAGGAGAGATATTTGATTGGAGGACTGGCTTATCTAAAGCCAGATGAGTAGCACTTGAAATGTTTTGGCTCTATGAAACCTGATGTAATTTATGATTCTGTTTTCTTCAAGCTTGTATTTTGTTGGTCGAACGCACTTATTGTAAGTCGCTTTGGATAAAAGCGTCAGCTAAATGCAATGTAATGTAATGTAATGATAGTTGGTGCTTGAGAAGACTAAATATGTATCTGCAGATCCCTATAAAGTATATACATTACTCGTTATTCTCTACAAATAGTTAATTAAAAACTGTATATAATTGCTATTTTGGACATCCCTTTTCAAGATTTCAATATTACTCTAAACGTGTAATAACGTGCTTTAACCAGTAGGAGGTATGGGTTAAAAACATAGGTTAAAAAACTGTCAAGTTTACAGTGTTAACAAAATAAAATATACTGCTGTTTCTGGTTTAGTTTACGACGGATATATTTAGTTATTGTTTTGATATTTGTAACACAAAAGCGATGGAAAAAACCCACAGCAACACAGAAAAGATGGTCTTAACATGACCCAGTCGTCTAGTAGTTAATAAAAAACAATAATATCAAAACAAATTATTACTGCTAACTTTATTGTGAAATTAAAACAGAACGGTAAAAGAATAGTTTCCGGTCTATTCTGAGCCAGATCTCTGTAGATAAATATACAGAACTACGACCGATGTGTAATATTTACAATGCATTCATGTGATGACTTTCAAAGAGTAAAGCAAGCACTGCTGAATCAAGTATGATTTATCTTTTACGAAACGTTTTTTATATGGAATGCAGTCAACCAATCACAGAGCTTGAGGCAACGCGGAACAATAGCTGAGGATTCTGGGTAGTGTAGTGTCTTCGGCCATCCTAAACTGAACAAATATTTGTTTCTCTGAATCGAAGGGGAAGATTACAAAAGCATTGTACACAACTTAAACCAATCAATGTTGTGTAATCAACAAGGATACTCTGGTGTTTTTGAGTTGATCAGTAATGCAGATAGGACTGTAAAATCAATCGACAGTAAGGGGAATACTTACTTCCGGGGTAAAATCCTGCGTTATCCAATGGGAATGGATGCTCACATTGCTCTCCGTAATACAATAAAGGGGACATGATCAAATTGGAATATAATGTGCTTTTAAAAAACGTTAACTAAAGGGAACAATCTATTGGACACAGCTGAAGCTCTGGCCTTCCTTAAAAACTAACTAATTTAATAAAAATCACAGTTGTATCACACACAATGCACTGTTTTTTGAGAACAACAATTCGTAACTAATGCACCATAATACATTCTGACGAAAAATAAAAATGATTATGAATACAAATAAAATAAAAGAAGCTTCCCGCGAGTTACTACAAGCTATAAAGTAGATTTTAAAAACGTTGTATAGAATAAAAGCTCACTGCAGGATGTGGTAGAAATGCGTGTGTGCACCACGACAAAAGAGCCTCATTCACTTTACATTGGGCTTGTTTGCGTGGTGCCGACACGTAAATGTAACAAAGTTCGTGACTCCACCACGCAATGCGGTGTTAAGAAGTCGTGGTGGAGTCACGCATTCTGGTGAGATCAGGTTGCAATAAACCATGGTCTACCATGGACACAATAAACCAGGGGTGGGGAACCTTTTTCCTCTCAAGGGCCATTTCAATTTTTACAATATCCTCAGAGGGCCGTACAAGTTATTGACCTCTGCTTAAAAAAACTAAAATCACAGCCCATTCATTTCTTTCTGTGCAAAGAAAAAGCAACCTCTTAATCCAGATATCTCACCATGACTTGCGTATGCATGCACGTGCAGGGTGTGGCGTGCTCCCCTGGAAGATTTTTTTTAAATGTTGAAGTTGAAAGCATCAATCTGGTGCACTTTGAGAGCAACATTAGGAGATCTATGGACACATCTCTCAACACCCAAACACAACTGTAAGCAGATTTTCTTTTAATTTATGGATATTTGACAAATCACTCCCCTTTCAAACTGTATTCTTCTTTATTAATAACTGTCATATAGTATTTTATACCCGTTTACTTTATTCTCTTATTTTTTTTATAACTATAATGATCATATAAAGATGTGCCTTTACCTCACTGGTTGTAGACAAAGCTTCTTATATTCGTTAGCATAGCTAGCTAACCAGATGCTAATGATAACAACAGTTATTGACTGTCTGATCAGTATGACAGATGAGCAGATCGCCACTGGGCTTTCAACTAAAGACACAGACACGCAGAAACTGCGGCATGTGTATGGACTTATCGGTACTGCAATTTCTGAAGTGCTGGAGTGGCGTTCTGGTGCTCTCCGTCAGAACTGCACCCCTGTCAGTCGAGACATATACCACGTGATGACACGTTAGGCTCGTGTTGTGTTCAAGGACCCTGACCTTGGCCAGGAAAAAACAGGCACTCGCTTGTTTAATTTGTTTGCGGTCTAGATTTCTTTCATTTTTTTATTTTTTGCGTGTGTTTATAAATGACATCGAGGGCCGTACCAAATTGTCTCGCGGGCCGTATACGGCCCGGAGGCCGGAGGTTCCCCACCCCTGCAATAAACCATGGTCTACCATGGACACAATAAACCATGGTCTAACATGGACATAAACCATGGTCTACCAGACTGGAAATAATATAAATTAATACAAGCTTTTCAATAGTTTCAAGCATTTAATTTTAAAATATTTGTATAGATCATGTTAATTGCACTTAATTTCATCTACAGTACACTGTCACTCTATAGTTGCACACACACTCATTAAATGCTCATTAAACAGTTGGTGAAAATGTAAAGACTATTTTATATACATTCATCAGGTGACGGTGCCTGCATGAGCCTCATTAGAATGATTGTCGACCATGGTTTCTGTAGACCATGGTTTCTTGAGACCATCGTTCAAATATTCAAATGGTTGACCATGGTTTCTTCCCCATGGTACTGTGACCATGGCAGGCTGACCATGGTTGACCATGGTAGACCATGGTTTTTCCCCATGGTACTGTGACCATGGCAGGTTGACCATGGTGGACCATGGTTTCCGGAGTTGACATTGTGACCATGGTAGGCTGACCATGGTTGACCATGGTAGACCATGGTTTCTTCCCCATGGTACTGTGACCATCATGGTATTTTGTGGTCAACCATGGCATTACCTTGGTTGGCAATGGAATACCATGGTGACCATGGTCAACCATGGTTACGTTTCGCAGGGGGAGGGAGTGGTTTGGGATTGGGCCTTCGCCTTCCCTAGCCTACCGCACCCGCCGCCCCTGGCAGACAGACAGACAGACGGACGGACGAACAGGCAGACAGACAGACGGACAGACAGGCAGACGGACGGACAGGTAGATGGATAGATAGATAGATAGATAGATACTTCATTCATCCCAAATTGTGAAATGTGTGGAAACAAGTATAAACACAATAACATTAAATACAAATGAAAGCAATAGACAGGAATATATGCATATAGCCTACAGTAGAAAGGACACGATGAATATTATAACATTTAATGTAGCCTTACTATGAAGGCTGACCTAAATACGGTGCTTTTCTACAGATTACTTTATTACTGCACTGGTAAAGTAAAATTAGGCCAATTAATAAGATGTGAAGTGCTTTGTAACTTTGACCCGCTTGACTAAATACACAACAAACACAGTGGTGAGCCGTCAGGGCCCTCTAGGCCCTCTGTGGAAGGGCCTAGAGAGCCAAAGATATTCTACAAAATATATTCTACAAAATAATATTTAAAAACATTAAAAAAATATATATTTTTTTAGTTATATTTTTCATTAGTTTTACCAAAAATAACTTGATTTAATTGTATTTAAAATAACATTTCCAAAGAAATAAATCCTAAAGTCAGAGGGCCTTAGGTATAAAAGTCACGGCTCGCCACTGAACAAACAATGAAGAAAGAGTTTTATCTGCTTCGCTGCCAGCTGCTCCCCCGGGACCCGGAAGTGGCGAAGTGATGATGATGATGATGATGATGATGATGATGATGAAGAATGCATCTAACGTTCCGCTGTTCATTATAATATAAAAACAGAGCATTAAACAAACCATCATGCTCTTACTTTGAGATCATGCGGAAATGTCGTTATCAGCAGGCCATCACGTGGTTTCCGAAAGTCACCGAATGACACGAGTAGATTTTAGAAGAGACCGGCGGAAAATATGTCTCAAAATTCCGTGTGTGTAAAAAGACGATCCACAAGCAGAAATGTGAAATCCACGAGCGCATTTTTGGTCAATAAATACAAAATGGATTCACAAATGCCTGATCGAAAGTTGTAAATGTTAAAGAGATATTCACAGATCTTTTTTTAATTGTGAAAATATTTAGCGTATTTGCAGATCTGTTTTACACTTGCACATTTATTTGTGAGTTTGCAAATCTTTAAATGCATTTGTGGTGTTTTACATTTACAAATCACATATTTACACACAAATTATTTGTATGTTCACACAAATAATTATAACAGACATATCTATGCCCAGATGCGATGATCGACGGTGTCAAACGCTTAGGACAGGTCAATAAATAGAGCTGCACAACTCTGCTTATTATCTAAAATACTCGCCACATCATTCACCACTGTCATTGTGGCAGTGATGGTGCTGTGTTGCTTTCTGAAGCCTGACTGATGTTTAGACAGGATATCATTTATAGATAAAAACTCCTTTACCTGTTCACTCACTAAGCGTTCGAGCACCTTCGCCAGAACTGACAATTTAGAGATTGGCCTATAGTTATTTAAAATAGTTGCCTCCCCTCCTTTCAGTAAAGGCAAGACACTAGCTGACTTCCATACTTTTGGAATTGCATTTGTGCTGAGGGAGAGGTTAAAAAGAGCAGTGAGAGCAAGAGCAATAGAGAGAATGTAAATCTAACTGGGTTTTGATAGATAACATATCTCTTTTTCTTCTCTCAATTATTTTATTTCTATTAATCAATATTAATCCAAATAATGTTCGTTTATACATTTTAAGAATGGCGTTTATCTTTTTTGAGAATGAGTTTTTATTTTATTTATTGGGGTCTACAACAGATGATACAAATGTTTGTGTCGGTAAATGTGTGGCGGGGGTGTTTGTGAAAATAACGGGGACAAAGCTGCTGTCAGACGATCAGCTGTGCGGCGTCATCACAAACGATATTGCTTCACGTGGCGCTCCGGAGGAAAGGACGTCCCATTGCTCTTAAAACTCATTTCCCTGCTTCTCGTGGTTTCCTTGCGTCCTCCATGCTTCCCTGGTGGGAGGGACTAGTCGCAGGGAAACTACGCAAGTGAGGGACGTAAGGAATCGATTTAACCGAAGTGAAACGCACCTCAAGCTACTAATTCGGCCGATGCTGCGGCCAAATAATCGCTCTGATCTGGGGCCTCATTTATAAAGCGATATACGCTCAAAAGATGGCGTACGCCAGTTTCTACGCTATGTTTGCGATTTTATAAAATACTAACTTGACGGGAAAACGTGCGGTCCTCCACGCAAACTCTAACCCATGCGTACGCACTAAGCACAACAACGGGAGAGACGAGAAACTGCGACACCGTTGGCAGAAGGAAGAATGGAGAGAAATATGTGGAAATAATACCATAAACAAAATGTTACCTCATTTATCAGATATGAAGAATTCATTTTCAAACATTGATTAAAGCCAATCTTAAAATGATTTAACAAACGCCTGTTTGAGACTCCTCAGTGCACACAAAAACATAACTTGGAGAAATAAATAAATACGGATATGTTATTTAAAACCACCTCGAATATGTTGTGTTAATGTAATGAAATGTTTTCTCAAATGATGCGGTAAACAGGAGGACAGAATCACGTCTAAACTGACGCCGTGTTGCATTTCTATAGGTTGTAGATACGAGCATGGTTTTATATACTATCACGTTTAATCGTGTTTTATGCCGTTTGCCAAGACTTGATAAGTCGCTCGTAAAACACAGGAGGTATGGAAGCTAAGAACACCATATACAGTATTTGGATAATTGTACAACTGATTTAACACAACACATTTGTTTTATTTCATTTATGTGGTGGGTAGAGTTGTTGCGGTGGCGTTAAGACACACATGGTGCAGTGGAGCCGCTGCGCACAGCTGATCGGCAGCTGGAGCACAAACCACGTTTGTAAACAAAGACCCAACTGTTTGTACTTACATGTGCAAACCCAGCTTAATTGCACTCGGTTTACTATCATTTCTAAAAAGGGAAGAACATTACGTTACATCTGAGGTAGGCTATCCTGTGCGTCTGGTGACGGGCACACCTCGGTGGGCAACTATATACGTTTCAGTGATTAAAAAAGCTTGCATGGTCTAAAATCAATTATCAGTAATAACTTTTAACAGTGGTAGGCTACGACAAGGGTTAACACAGATTCAGCTGTAGGTGCCTTACATACCATATAGAGCAAAGGGATAGTGTTAATATTCATTATGATTATGACGAATCTTCGTCTTATTATGGCTAGCAAATGGACCAGTCAATAAAAGCAGGGTCATTTCACCACCTGTACCTTATCAGATACAATCAGGTGGCCGGGTGTGTATACAAATGCGTGCCATCACAATGCGTAATGACGCACAATGGCTGATTTGGCACTGCTAGAGGACTTGGCGAATGGAAGAGTGCGGAGGGAGCAACATTTCAGAGACCAGCAAGATTTGTTGGCCAATAATGATGAGTGGCTCATGAGTCGGTTCCGACTTCCAAGAGCGGTTTTGTTGGAGCTTTGTGCTGTGTTGGGCCCGGCTTTGCAGAGAAGCACACTGAGAAACCGAGCCGTGCCGGTTCCAATCCAAGTAGGGGAGAGCGGGGTAATGTGAGCCATTTTTTACATTTGCTCCTCTCTAGCCGAGCTAAAATTATATATCAGTAACATTTACATATTTCCTATTAATTCAGGATGTTTCCTAGCTATGGAAATGATCAGAATGTCTTCAGGACAAAGGGCAATGAAAATATGATTGTTTAAAAACAAGTGGTCTTGTGTCTCACTTCACCCCAGCTCAGGGGTAAACTTAGACAGACCAGAGAAATCAAGGGGGCAAAGTGAACCAGTTGGGGGTAAGCTGATCCACTTACGTTTTCCACTTTACAACTACCATAACAACACATGTTGTAACAATTAGAAACCTGATAGCTAGATTGACAACCACACATTCCAAAGCTAATGTCGGACAAGTATCAGAATCATGGGGATTGGTCAATTAAGCACATTTTTTTAAACACTTGAAAGTAACCCAAAGTACTAAAAAGTAAATCAAATACAACATAATATAATTCAAAATGTTTTAATTAACATTCACAGTGTGGGAGTCAGAACACAGGACCTAGAGAGCCAGCTAGTGTCTGGGGGTCAGAGCAAAGGACAATCAGAACCAGCTAGTGCACAGTCTGGGGGTCAGAACATGGACCCATAATCAGAACCAGCTAGTACACAGTCTGGGGATCAGAACATAGGACCATCAGAACCAGCTAGAACACAGTCTGGGGGTCAGAGCAAAGGACAATCAGAACCAGCTAGTGCACAGTCTGGGGGTCAGAACATGGACCCATAATCAGAACCAGCTAGTACACAGTCTGGGGCTCAGAACAAAGGACCATCAGAACCAGCTAGAACAGCCTGGGACTCAGGACACAGGCTAGACCCACCTGGATTAGAACATCAGCCTCATACTCTAACAAGGCCTACTCTACATTCCAGCCCTAAGGTTACAGGGAAAGGTGACGAGTTGCTCTCTCCGTGTGGTTCCTCCAGGCCTATGAGGTTGAGGCAGCTTCTTCACCACATCACCTTTAGGAACATGTGCCACATCATTTTCTTCTATAGCAAACGTGGGTCTCTCCCACTGTTTCTTGTTTCCCTGGATTCTTCTGAGGAAGTATTTCGTCATCCTCAACTTTCTCAACCATGCCAACGTAACGGAGACTCCTGTGTGTGGTTGCAAAGTTAACTAGGACAAAGTCACCCACGTTCAGATCCGTGTTTCCAGGATCACTTGTCTCATCCTCCTCCTCATCAGGTGGGACCGGGACATCACTCTCCTCAGAGCTGCTATCTATGGTTTTCCTTTTGGGTGCTTTCTTTTTCAGTTTTCCCTTTTCTTTGCAATTTTGTTTTTTCCCTGCCAGTTTCCTTTGTCTCTCTTCACCAGCCTGTTCTATGGCCTGCTTCTCAGGGGTATCTGTTAGGGTGGCTGTCTTCACACGCTTTCTGTTGGTTTGTGCTCTGGGGGGACATTTGGGAAGTGGTAGGATTTCACGAGGAGACACATATCCAGGTCGGCTGGGAACATCGGAGTCAGCTGGCGAGGCACATCCATGTGGACCATGCGGAGTGGATGGACTAGCATCTGCAGCAGGTGGTTCGTCTGCAGGCAGTGGACCATCTGGATCATCTGAATCAATACAATACAATATTTCTATCCCTTCCAGCTTTTCTTAAGGACTTCTTTCCTTGCATGACCTCAGCGGCTGCACTCTCCATCTCTGCGAGGGGTGTTTGGCCCCAGGTTGTCTTTCTTGTGTAGTTTCTTGGCATGATGGCTTTTCTACAATGTTGATGACATTACATATACAACATATGTAATGTAATATTACACTAAATATGTTTAAGACTAAACTTAACTTGTGCTTCATGGTGGAGACAGTGTCTCACTTTACCCCACAGCATTTGTCTCACTTAACCCCACAGCCACCATTTTAGAAAAAACAACATCTCTAGCAATTCAGGCTAATCTTCAACTAGCATCAATCACATGGTTTCATATGTTGGAAGTTCATCAACATGTATGATATAAGTTTTTCTACCTGAATCAATTTGCTTTGACACAATAGTTGATTAAGTTCATAGCAATAAAATGTACTTTTACATGCAAAAAACACATTTTTGTGAAAAAAACATACTTCCCACAGCACCAGCACCAACTTCACCTTCCTGGCAAGGGGGGAATGGGAGGGGCTTGAAAACATAATGGTCACATGACCACAATTGTGTTCCGTTGCCTAGATACAGGGGGTGTCTCACATTACCCGATGTCTCACAATACCCCGCTCTCCCTACAACACTTGGATTTCTGGCAACCGGCACGTTTCAGACGGAAATGGCTGACAGGTCGGGGATATCCCAGCCAACCCTCAGCCGTGTTATGCCACATGTGTTGGGAGGTATAATTGCGTTGTCGCATTTCTACATTATGTTTCCTTACACGGTGGGTGAGCAGGCAAATACAAAAATGCAATTTGCAGCAATGTCCGGTTTCCCAAATGTAATCGGTGCCATTGACTGCACTCACGTTGCTTTAAGGGCACCTAGTGTGAATGAAAGTGCATTCGTTAATCGAAAGCACTTTCATTCCATTAATGTCCAAATCATATGTGATGCGAACATGCTGTTAACAAATGTAGTTGCTCGGTGGCCTGGGTCAACCCATGACGCCTTCATTTGGCGTAACAGCAGTGTTGGCCGCAGACTTGAGGCCGGAGCTGTGCGTGATGGCTGGCTTTTAGGTAAGAATGATTCATGTAAAACTCCTAAATAAATAATAATGTATATATGCTGCGTTATATGACCTATTTATCAACCCTACAGGTGACAGTGGATATCCCCTCAAGCGGTGGCTGCTCACCCCATTCCACAACCCGCAGAACGTAGAGGAGAGATGCTCGCCACAGCCAGGCACGAGCTGTGGTAGAGCGCACCATAGGGCTGCTAAAGGGCAGATGGCGCTGCCTCGATGCCACAGGAGGCAAACTCTGCTACAAGCCTGACAAGGTGTGCCAAATTGTGAGGGCGTGTGCTTCACAATTTGGCACTGCTGAACAATGTCCCATTACCCCCTGAGGCTGCTTGTGCCCAAGACGAGCCCGACCCCCTTCCCCATGCATGGGCGAGAAACCCTGGTGGACTGCAACAGCGTCTGGATGTGATGCGTCACTTGTAAAACAGACACAAAAAGGTATGGAAACAACTCATTTATTTGCCAAATCTTTTAAAGAAGTGCTTATTTCAGCCAACACATGACGAAGTTGTCCCGGCTCTCTAGCAACCTCGTGTATTGCAGCAATTGTGTCCCTCTGCATCTGCAGGACTGCATCCGTGAGAACACGGCCGCTGCTGGAGGGCTGCGCAGGAGGTGCCGTGGAGACGCCGGGGCTCGAGGCAGGAGGTGCCGTGGAGACGCCGGGGCTCGAGGCAGGAGGTGCCGTGGAGACGCCGGGGCTCGAGGCAGGAGGTGCCGTGGAGACGCCGGGGCTCGAGGCAGGAGGTGCCGTGGAGACGCCGGGGCTCGAGGCAGGAGGTGCCGTGGAGACGCCGGGGCTCGAGGCAGGAGGTGCCGTGGAGACGCCGGGGCTCGAGGCAGGAGGTGCCGTGGAGACGCCGGGGCTCGAGGCAGGAGGTTCCTCGGTACACTGTCCACCTACCCCGCTGGAACCAGCATCTACGACAAATGATTTTGTTAATAAAGTTATGATTTGTTTTTCTAAATACACTTATTGTTTTATTGACATATGGCTACCAGCAGATATCACACAACTTGAATGCATTTGGTTTACTCTCATTTCAAACACGGGTAGGGCATATACATGTGGTTACCTGGTTCATCCGGTGCAACCTTAACATCGGTGTCCCCCTCTGCCCCCGTCACCACTCCACTCAGCAGGGATTCACCGATTATACCGGCCAGCCTTTCATCCATAGGGGTGAGCTCCGGTGCCCCCTTCCCCCCTCCCGTGGCACACACACTCTGCCTGTGTGAGGCCAGGCGTTTTTTGGCATCCATCTTAATGTCTGACCACTTCTTTTTAATTCCCGCGACAGTGCGACCCTGTGCTGATGCAGAGTTGACAGCATCTGCCACTCTGTTGCCTTTTTGGCATTTGTTACGCCAATACTAATGGCCACCAAACTAAATGTTTTTCCTTGTCTCTACTTCTCCGTTTCTTTTCTTGCCTCTTTTTTCGCTCTTTGCCATGTTCGTTTTGCCTGAAATCGGTTTGATGAATATTCATTATGGGCGTATCAATGACTATTTATAGGCACATATGGGTGTGACGGGAAGCCCGCAAAAACTGCACCGCATTTCGAGTTGATTGGGATTTATAAAAGGAAACCGGCGTAGGAAGTGCTGTACGCACTTTCCTCGCCGGTACGCAATGTTTGGTGAATCGGGAAGTGGCGGAAAATGTATGGACCTATTTTTTGGGTTTCGACTACGTAAGCAACCTTCCCACGTGAATCCTACGCACGGCGTTATACATGAGGCCCCTGGTGAGGTGGGGGCATCTTGCGGCTCTTAGCAATGAGCGAGAAGCCAAAAACACCCGTTCACGCCCTGTCTCGCGGCAGCGGGGCAGGGGTTCTCTGCCCAGCCTGCTGCCTGCTGGGAGCAGATGGGCGCTCCGCCGCCATGGTCATCACCTAGGGGGAAGTACATGGACGCCGGACCCGGAAGTGCCCGACAACGGCAAACGGAGCCATCCGCCCCGCTGGAATGGCGAACGTGAATGGCACCGCCTCGGCCATATCCTGGTCCCCCAAACACTCGAAGGAGAGGTGGTGGGGATCGGCACCCGCTATTTAAGCTAGGGCACGAAGGACAGGCCTGGGTCTCTTGAAGTGGCGACTCCATGAAGCTATGATAACTCTTTCTTCTTCTTTCAAACGTTTGACTTTCTCTGCTTCAGTTGTTGCTCGCTGAAGAGAAAAGGATAACAGGAGCAGGAGGCGTGGCCACGTTATATACGGTGGGCTTGTGCACGCATTCAGGTAGGCCCGCCCCGAGGGCCGGCTACGTTTATCGATATCTCAGTAGGTGAATGCTCGCATAGGGGTCAAGGGGTAGTACCCATAGAGTCCAGTAGAGGGTGCAGCCTGTGTAAGATATAACCCTTGTTTTCATTATTTCTTTACTTGTTTATGGAGCAGCATTTTTTCCAGTGTGGACTTTCATGGTTGCAACAGTGATTCATAGTCATTTATCTCCAGTCATTTATGATGCACCCCTAACATGTTCAAGATAACAGATCCACACGTATACAAGCTCTCTGCTGATCAGTGAAGGCAGGTCTTAGCACTGTGAGCATGTCATCTGATCTGTGTCCGTTTCCGGAGCTCTCTGTAGCTAGTGTGACATTCAAGAGTTATGTTTAGAGTTCTGCAGACTGTATGCATTACCTTGCATTACCTTGCTTTAGGTAGACCGGATGGCCATCCAATCATATTCTTTCAGGCAAAATAAAAAAAAGAAAGGACCAATCACAGCCCTGCCACAGACAGATATTGGATTTTAATTATTTGGCATTGCCCTTGATTTATTTATTGCTTTCAATATAGCAAAAATGTTTTGGGATCAGATTACCCACCCTATCTTTAATGCATCAATATTCATAATCCAATTAAAAAATAATATTTAAGTACATTTTGATTCTAATACTGTTGTAAAAAAGACATATAAGTACAATTAAAATGCAGGAATTTGATCTGTAAT